>NW_013525046.1:2605434-2608963 GCF_000836215.1 Papilio polytes | reverse complement strand
TTCAACATATCTTATTGAAATTTGGCACAGATATAAAACAAAGTCTGGAGTACACATAGGATAAGCTTCATCCCCGAGAAATATATAATAAATATAATATAATGTCCGGTTCCCGAGGGATACGTAACTTTTGTAATTTATATAGTTTGTATGTTTTCTAATACTACGCGGACGAAGTCGCGGGCAACAGCTCGTTTAACGTAAAATGTTAATAAAATGAAAACAGCTAAAAATTCTCCGAAATGTTCTTAGAAAAGATAAAGAATTCTAAAAAGAAATAAATAATTCATTCTTCTAATCAAATTCAATGATCTCCATTAAGGAAACTCATTGAACATTCAACTAATTTCATATTGATTGGAATACTTAATAAAGGAACACTTTGAGAGCAAACTAATTAAGGAACTGGGGAAAAAGGAAAGACTGGAACCCTGTCGATGAGTTAATTGTGTTTGAATTTCATTTTTTTATATCTCACGCTTCTTATCACAAAAAGTCATCGTTAATTTTAATGAAGTTTTTCTTGCTATGCTCGAAATTTCGCTTGTTAAGATTATAAAAGGAAATTGTGTCTATTGAAGCGGAATTTTTATTTCAAACTAGCTGTTACCGTGCGACTTCATTCGCATGAAATTATGAAAATTTTATTTTATTCTTTACATTTGTCAAATTATCAATTACAAATATCAAAATGATATGATATGACATACAAACCATGGAAACTTTTTTTTTGATGTTGGCAGCAACTTATGGTCTCTTTCCCATATTAGGGTTTTTATCCAAAATATTTACCCCTTAAGTTTAATGGCGTGACAAATATACCCTAAAGCATGACGTAAGTGTTTGGCTTGTTATTTAAAAAATGAATTATTCAAAAATATGCTGTAATTGCTGACATCTTAGGCAACAAAGAAGTGTGTGTTTACGTTTTATTATAATGGTATAGATGTGCCAATACATCGATATTAATTTACACCAGGCGCTAAGATATTTTTAATAATTCAATGAAACTTAAATTATGTAACTTTAATGTTTATTCACGTGGTACCTTAGTGTTATTTATGTTATATAATCTACACTAAGAGGACTTATTAGTTAGTGACTTTATATTATTTACAATTTAGCAAGGTTAAAAAATATCTTTATTTCAAACTGACAAAGTTTGAAGTTGATCGGTGACATGGCATTACAACGTTGCAACTGTTATCAGCTCGTTCGTCGTCTATGATATACAGGGAAGTAATGGTTTTACCATCGGGAAACATTAAAAAGCACTTAGCGCCTGCCGACTGAGAAATATATTTACAATTTTTCGTTATTCCCTAAGAGGACAGCGTATTTAATGTATTGCTAAAAATAACTTTTAAATTATGAAGACTTACAATCACTATCTTAATAGTTTTACTAATATAATAAACTAGCTATTCCTGTGCAGCTTCATTCGCGTGAAATTATAAAAACTTTATTTTATTGTTGTCAAATTTTCAATTGCAAATGTCAAAGATACCGTTACCATAATAACCTTGCTTTCTTAATGTTAACAGCTTGGAGTTTATGGTTCCTTTCCCTCATGAAGGTTTTTTAAATTCATTTACCCCTAAGTTTAATAGCGTTAAAATATATACAAGCCTTAAGCGCGTCGTAAGTGTAGGGCTTTTTATTCAAAAATATGCTGTGATTGCTGATATCCTACGCCAAGAAGTATTGTGTGTTTACGCTTTATTATGTTAGTACAGAATATAATAAGGATGTGAAAGTGTAGATGGATAAATTTGTTAGCACGCGCCAAACATTGTCTATAATTAGTAAAATGATTTTATTTCTAAATTTAATCTGTCGTGGTTTTTACGAACATAATGTTCGTAAGGTACGGGTTTCTTACAACAATTGGGTTGTTTTAACTCCGCATATTTCGTGTATCCCTTATAAACATTAGTGTTTGTAATCCTACAAAACTTTGTTTAAAATTGAACAAGTAAACGAACGAACGAAAAGTACAAAACACCAACAACAATGCGAACGGAGAGAACTACTACCAAAAACACCACACAGTCTCGGGCACCCGGAAAGTATATGTGTGGCGAGATATTCTTCTCAACATCGTGTGTTAATAAAACACGGTCTCGCCACAGCGCCATCTGTTAGTGCGCGGCATAAACGACGCCAACATTCCGCCCACCAAGAACTTGATTTTTCACCGCCCACCATGGTGTATTAAATTCGAAACTTCGTCGGTTTTCAGCTACTCCATTATTTTTTTTAGCGCCCGTGGGACTGTTTTCTTTTGTGTTTCTTGTTGCCCTTTTGTTTTTACCTTGTTTTCTTGACATTTTTCCTGACAGAATCCAACCTAGGTGTGTTTTTTGTGCAATCATCCCTACCGAGCTTCTCAACAGACCATCATCTATAATTTTTGCGTATACTTCAGCCCCTAGCAAGATGTCTATATTTTTTGGTAGACTAAATGTGGGATCTGCTAGGGCAATTGTTTGTAACTGTGGCCAGTCTATTATGTTGCACTTATGGGATGGTACATAATTTGTTATCTCCTTTAAAACATAAGCATTAACGGACATAGTAAAATGTGGGTTTGTCTTTGAGCGTATTATTACTTGTACTACGTACTTCGAACGTAGCTTATTCCCTCCACTAATCCCTGTTACCTCATTGTGGATTTTAATTTTCTTTAAACCCGCTCTTCTAACAAGGTCCTCCGTTACAAAGGAGACTTGTGACCCCTGGTCAAGCAACGCACGGTAGACGTGTATATCACTGTTCTCATCAGAGACATCTACCAATGCTGTGGCTAATACTGCTTGACCGGGTTGTTCAACAACAACATGTGTGGAAATGGTTTCATTTTTATATGTATGTGTTTCTGCACTCGTTTGTTCTTCTGGTGTTACCTTTACCCCGGGATGTAATAAAGAGTGATGTTTTCGTTTGCAAATGATGCAACATGTGTCTCTTAGACATACAGTAACGGAATGATTCGGAATCAAGCAGTTGAAACATAAATTGTTTGCCCTTACGAAATTTGTCCTATTTTCATGAGTTTGTCTGACAAACTGTTTGCATTGAAAAATATAATGCTGTCCATTACAAAAGCTGCACTGGAGAGAAGACGCAGATACTGTCGGATGTATATGTTTTAGCTCACTCGTACATTCCTTTTCATGATCTTCGACCATTTCCAACGATTTAAACCTCATTTCGATGTATCGACATAATTGTTGGAAACTCGGCATGTCTTTAATTTCTGCAGATATATGCTGCTCCCACAATCGAAGGCTAGTCGCGTCTAGCTTTGAAACGGTTATATAAACTAATATGTCACCCCATAGGTCTGTATTAACTCCAATGCTTTTTAATGAATTTAGGCAATCTAAGGTTGTGTACAGCAATTGCTTTAAATGGTAAGACGATTCTCGGGCGATCGATTTTAAACTAAATAATTTTTTGAAAATATCGTTTACAATGTATCTTTTGTTTTCAAATCTTTTGTGTAATGTATCCCAGGCTTTGGTGT
>NW_013525046.1:2596614-2604075 GCF_000836215.1 Papilio polytes | reverse complement strand
AGGTTCAGATAGCTTAAAAATGACTTATCGGAATAAGGAACAAAGTCCGATATTTTCATCGCATATCCTACACTTTTGATTGTTTTTAGACAATTTACAATGCAGTGGGACAGGCCCTTAAGTTAGTAATAAAACATTGGTATCGGTTAGATCCGTTAAATTTCCAATTGTAAGTAGTTACTGATTATTTTTTAAACTTTACATTTGTAGTGAAGTAGAATATTTTATTTTGCATTCGTTACTCGCATGAAGGTAAATTTTAAAGCACACTAACGTAAGGATTCCTGGTAAACTGTACGCGACCTCTGCGAGTCAGACGGTCACAAAGTACTCGAGGACATAGATTATTCATGGGACGTTTGCGGTAAGCCTTAGGAGACATCCCGACTTACGCTTTGACGGGAACGCTTACGAATGACTTGAGTGTGATTGTTTATGGTATGCTTTTTGCATTTTTTCAACATTTGCATATTTATCTGTGTACAGACTGAATTGTCAACAGAAGAATACTTTAAAGTAGGGTTGTAACAGAGGCCATTTTAACGGAAGCGACAGCGGATGCGGAGGCCATTAATAAAACATTTATAGCTATTTATTAAAGAAATAAAAATTAAAACTACGTTAATTCAAAATACAGATTGGTACATAATTACAAGATACAGTTTATTATGCAAATATAGTTACAACAATTATAGTTAGTTGAATTATAACGCCCGCGCGGGCCGCAAAAAAAAAACCTTAACGCCTCACTCGCGTTAAAGACGTAAATTAACCTCTGTTATAACTTCGCATAAGAAATAACGGATGCGGAGTTATCATCTCTTGCGAAAGTTCCGCACTTTCGGATGCGGAAGCGGAGTTGCGTTACAACCCTACTTTACAGGTTGTCTTTAACTATATTAAACACCTTGATCCCAATTATGCATTTGTCATTATACGTCGAAAACATTATATTATTATTTAAAAGTTTAATTACTGCTTAATTTAAAATTTTAACCTTATTTCATTTATTTAGTACTGAATAATACAAAATCATTTTTTTATTGGTTAGAATTTTAAACTGGCCGTTTATTGCGCCTTCGCCCGCGTAAATTTAAAATAAAAAAATAGTAAAAATGTAGCCTATGCTACTCAGTGATATAGCAGCAGACAACAGCTTTATTAGAAATCGGTACAGTTGTTTTTGAGTCATTTCAATACATACAACGATCCAAAAATACAAATCTTTCCTCTTTATAATATTAGTATAGATCTAAATTTCTATTAGGAAAAATAAAGTTCTAATTTTATTTATCATGAGAGTGCATCTGGCATCAAATAGTGGAATTTATAAAGTATAGTATACTAAAAAAAATACAAAAGCTACATTAATTATAATATAAATTGACTCTGTAAAATCCTAATAGGGTAGGTTTTCCTGCATGTAGATATTACCATCCCCGTAACTTCAGTCTTATGTAGGCAGAGGAATAATGAAATTTTCATGTCAGAGCGCAACTTTCCTAAGCGTTTACAGCGCTCCCCGAATGAATTATTGATGGGTTAAGAAATCATTTTGTTCGGCTTCCAAGTTATTTTACAAGTGCACTTTAATGCTACATTTTGAAAACTAGCAACTAAATAATTTAAAGTTATTAGGAACTGTTTACCACTAGCTAATAATGTGAAGATTAGAAGAAGATTTGGATATCTATCTATATTTGGATATTACGTTATGCTTTAGGCTACATATTTTCACGCCATTAAACTTAGAGGGTAAATATAAAAATAAAAACTAAAAAATAATAAAAAAGGGTAAAAACAAAAACCCTAAGGTGGGAAAGAGACCATAAGTTGCTGCTAACATCAAGCAAGAAGGATTGCTAAGGTTTATCATGTCATGTCATTTTGACATTTGCAATTAATAATTTGACAAATGTAAACAATAAAATAAAATTTTCATACTTTCATGTGGATGAAGCCGCACGGGAACAGCTAGTTTAGTTACATTAAAGATTCCCAAAACTTTTAAGCCTTAAGTTTAAGTTTTTCCTTTGTAATCATACTAATATTATAAATGCGAAAGTTTAGATGGATGGATGGATGGATGGATGGATCGATAGATGTTTGTTAGAGTTTGTAGCCTAAACGGCTGAATGGATTTCGATGAAATTTGGTATGGATGTAGAGGATAGTTTGGAAGAACACATAGGCTACTCACTTTTTTTTAATTCTTCGCGGACGGAGTCGCGGGCGAAAGCTAGTTTGAAATATTTGCAACTGCATTTATAGTATTTTTATATTAAACAATACAAGACAAAGAGAAAACATTAGTTAATATTAAAAAATTTCAACACTCCTGCAATATTTCTGAAAACCCATTGTTACAAAACAGTCGAAACTAGAATTTAAACATTAAAATAATTTTGAAACAATACGCGACCTCTTAAATTCCACATAAAATTTAGAAACATTATTCCCATTTCCATTTTCACCTGAAAAGCTATTCATTCCGTATCATGATGAGAGTGGTTCAAATATCGCTGCGGCTTATCTTAACATTTTAAACTATATTTGCTATTTAGTTTTTTTTTTAAATATAAGGTGGCAAACGAGCAAGCGACCACCACAATCTGCCCAAATGGCGACAGCTGCTCATAGACATCCGCAATTGCAGATGCGTTGCCTACTTAATAGAAGGCGGAGGAGACGCACATAAAGAGGATATTTACCCTTCCTATGCGTCGCCTCAGCCGTCAAATCCACTTTCCCTCCCCATCCTTTCCTTATAAGAAAATTGTGGTAAGGGGAAGGGACTTTAATTGGGCCTTGGGACTTTTTAAATATTGTATTACGCAATGCGTATAATTATGAATACTAATTTTATGATCATCTCCCGTACCTTATCCTTCTCCCGTTATAGTTTATTTTATTTTCTCAACAAATTGTGTTGGTAAATAGATTCAAAGCTGAGAAACTTGCTAGACGAAATCCTCATTACTTTTGCTACTTCAAGCGAAAGTCGCATAACCTTAAAGTGAGAGAGCAAACATACGGTAAATGACTTCTGAGACACAAAATATATTTGAGCAAAGCAAACTGGAGATTCAGCCAAGACGTTATTTCCGTTAGGAACAATGTACGAATAAACTGTGAAATTGCAAATTAAATTAGAAAATGTGACATTTATATTCAAACATTATTAAATACTAGCTTTCGCCTGCGACTCTGTTTACGCGAAATTGAAAAAACTTATTGAGAATTCAAATTGTTCTTCCAGACTATGTTTTACATCCGTTCAGCAGTTTAGTAATTCTTTATTTCTTTACAGTAAAAGTAAACTGTTGTATCGCTAGTATTGTTGAATAATATCATCTCGCTCATTCTCTTCGAGAAAGACAGAGATAGCAGTTATATTCTTGTCAAGTTTTACGTCAAAATCATGGATAAAATCACACAAGATAATTTATAATAGCTAGCTTTCGCCTGCGACTCTGTCCGCGTGGAATTGATTAAAAGCAAGTAGCCTATGTATTCCTCCAGACTGTCCTCTATGCCAAATTTCATCGAGATCCGTTCAGTCGTTTAGGCTGCAAATTAACATTCATCCATCTAAACTTTCGCAATTATAATATTAACAAGATTCGTTTCAAGTCTGAGACAACTGCATCCTAAGATTGCGTATATCCGTTACTGAGAGTGGAATCTTTATATTGGAATTTAATATCCTCTCTAGTTGAACTTTAATTTTCAAAATTATATCAAAGTTTTCTTTCATATCTGCTCTTTCGATTAAAACACACTATAGCAAATATCTCTCCGTACTTTCTGCAAATGTTTTAGCCATTCTTTGTCTGTCTGTCTTGAAATGTTTTATTTTCAATCAATTTGTTCCAAAATCGAATTTCTATAGAACACACAAAATACACTTCAATTTAAAGTTTCAAATATTTTTTTTTTTCAAACACTATATCATACTAGTTGATGTGTCTGTATATGTATAAAGACTTTACGCTGGACTGCTAAAGTTTCTATTTATTTTATTACTAGCTTTCGCCCGTGACTATGTATTCTTCCAGAGTATCCTCTACCAAATTTCACCAACATCCGTTCAACTGTTTAGGCTACAAACTCTAACATCATCCATCCATCTAAACTTTCGCATTTCTAACATTAGTAAGACTAGCTCTCGCCCGCAACTCCGTTCGCGTGAAATTAAAAAACAAAAGTAAGTAGCCTATATGTTCTTCCAGACTATCTTCTACATCTGTACCAAATTTCATCGCAACCCGTTCAGAAACTCTAACAAACATATATCCATCCATCTATCTAAACTTTCACATTTATAATATTAGTTTGAATATGATTATTATGCTTTCTCGTGTCGGAAGACAAGACCCACTTTGGGTCGTTGCGCCAACGCAGTAAGTATGATTAGTATGAAGTATGATTACTTACTGTTTCATTAGTGTTAAATTTAACATAGTTTCGCAGAAAAAACTTGCTAAGTACTTCAGAAACCAATTTTTGTTTTAAATTATCGAACCATAAACAATAAAGAATTGGTAAAAGTAGTTGAGAAACCGGCTATTAGGTATGCAATATTTATAGACACAACCCTTACCAAAGAAACGTAATATCACGTTGCGAGTACTCGAAAAGCATGTGCCGAATGTGGATGATTTCATGAATAATGCAAAAACTTGATTGCTTGAATGTTGCTTTCTGAAACTCAGCGAGGACATGCCGCGTTTGCAATTCATGCGGTAAATATTTTCTTTACCTGTTCATTAGTGTTTGACTGCGGATGTTTGTGATTATCATGAAAAATATAACTTCAATGGAAATACAGATTTAGACGTCGAATAAAGCATTAAACAAACGAATTTAGACTTTGATTACTTTTGAATAAACTATCGCACAGGTATTGTGCGATTGACGATTGTCGATTGTTTCACAGCAAATTCAACCTATAATAAGCTCATAGCAATCAAGGTGCGACTAAACGGTTGTGCGATAGTTTAGTTAAAGATGTGCGCGCTCTTAGATAAACAGAATGAGCGTCATTAGCGCAGGAGTATTGGAATTCCGCCTAGTACTAATGTGTTTTTCAATTTACTCAACGTTGTAACTGCAAAGGAAAACATCAGATCTAGTCAACCCTAACTTAGTCTAGGCTCCGAGACCCTTACTGGGGAGGTATAGTCAGCTGATAAACAAAACAAGTGAAATTTAAATACCTCTGATATTTTGCGGATGTCTATGGGCAGCGGTCGCTTCACCATGTTGGCAGATTCAGGTGGCCAATTGCTCGTTTGCCACCTTAAGTTATAAAAAAAAGATAAAATCATACTTTCGTATAGATTCAGTAGAAATCAAGCTTAGTTGTAATTTGTTTCCGAACAAACGCAACCAAGAAGAAATGGCTTTAAACTAAGGCGTATGTTTGCTCCGTACAAACACTTCCTATCTCTGAACACTTCCCTTGTTTGTCCGTTTACTTTGTGTTTGCTTTATGTTAGAATATCAAAGACTCACCGTCTTCAATGCTTAAGTTCTTGTTGGTACAACTATTTAATATACTTATGTAAAATAACTAAGTTTTCTTTTAATTCCCCGCGGACAAAGTCAAGGGTCAAAGCTAGTAGAATAAAACCTTAATCGATACTAATATTACTAAGAGATTTGTATTTTTGTATAACTCAAAAACTACAGGACTGATTTTCTAAATTCTTTCGCCGTTAGAAAGGTAATTTATCTGTGACCATTTGTTTTTATTTCACGCAGACGAAGTCGCGAACAACCACTAGTATAAAACTCGCTAATGTTATAAATGCGAAAGTTTAGATGGATGGATGTTTGATAGAGTTTGTATATATCCTGCTCAACGGATCTCGTTGAAATTTGGCATCTAGAGGATAGTCTGGAAGGACACATAGGCTACTTACTCATGTTAATTACACGTGTACGGATTCGCGGGCTAAAGCTAGTAGATATTAAATATAAATCTATATTAGACTTAACATCTTAGTTTCTTTCAGCTACGAAACTACGCCGGTTAGCAAATTGAATAAAGCCTAATTTAATTTTACATCTGTAGTGTGCTTATTGCGGTTGTCTCGTATGCGGCCGCTCTGTATTTTGTATTTTACAGTGTAATTAAATTATTCTGTAATGTTCAGCAACTCTAGACGGCCGACAACTAACTTACTAACAGAAAACCACAACATTAGCTGGCCTGTAATAAACATTATTTAATGCATAAATCTATACTAATATAATAAAGCGTAAACACACACTACTCTCTGCGTAATATGTCAACAATCACAGTATATTTTTAGATAATTCTTTCATTAATAAAAAGCCCTTCACTTACGGCACGCTTTAAACTATATGTTTTCACGCTATTAAACTTAGAGAGTAAATAAATTGGAAAAAAGCCTACATATGGAAAAGAGATCATAAACTACAAGCTGCCAATATTAGGAAGCATAGTTATTACGGTAATTTTGACATTTGCAATTGAGAATTTGACAAATAAAAACAATAAGATAAGCTTTTTTATAATTTCATGCGGATGAAGCCGCACGGGAACAGCTAGTTGGATAGAAAACCTAATGTAGGAATGGAACCATAAGCTACAAGCTGCCACCATCAAGGAAGCAAGGTAGCCATGATTTGACCTTTGCGATTGATAATTTTGTAAATGTAAACAATAAAATAAAATTTTCATGACTACATGCGGATGAAGCCGCACGGGAAAGGCTAGTGTTTTAATAAATCGAAAGATTAACTAAAGAAAACATAAAAAATGTATTACGGGTTTGACCGTACAAATAAAGCAATTCAGATTCTGTTGTTTGTAGGTTTCCACTGGTTTTAAAAAAGGTAATTTTAAAAGCAATACTTTATCTGACAATAAGCAAATTGCGAGAACAAAAGAAATTCCAATATCTCAGAAAGTATCAGAAAGTTGGATTGAGCGGCAGTTTCCTTTAACAAAATTCTCTTTTTATTGGACACAAGTTAACCAAAGTATTGATGAAATAAGGAAAATATTATCGTAAATTGCACCAAAAGAATCTCACGTTTTTTAACAAATACTTCATTTGTAGAAAGGTCTTTAAAAAAAATCATATTCATTTGTTTATTTTCAAATATTGTCATTGATTTATTTATTTAAATTTCACTGATTTCTCAAGTATTTTTCACATTTGTAAAGGTTAAAAATACCCTTCATTGGTACTCCGGTCGAAATCGGTCCAGCTGTTTCAGAGATTACCCGGAACTATCGCGTCTTGCTGACAGACAGACAGAGATACAAATTTTTTAAATGCGATTTTCGTTATCAGCAACGTAAATACATCATCTTCCTGAAATCTGGAATTTTTCTTTTGATATTAAAAACAGACACTCCAATCTTACTAATATTATAAATGCGAAAGTTTAAATAGAAGGATGGTTGTTTGTTAGAGTTTGTAG
>NW_013525046.1:2594005-2595660 GCF_000836215.1 Papilio polytes | reverse complement strand
AATATCTGCAAAAGTATGACAAAGTCGAATTGAGCGACAGTTTCCTTTGTCGAAATTCCCTTTTTCTGAACTAAAGTTAGCAAAAGTATTGGTTACATTGCGTTCTACAAGTTTCTATAAGAAACGTAACAATTTTTTTATTAATAAACTAGTTCTTGCCCGCAACCCCGTCCGCGTAGAAATAAAATAGTAACCTATGTGTTCCTCCAGACAATCCTCTACATCAATGCCAAATTTCATCAAAACACAATGAGCAGTTTAAGATACAAACTCTAACAAACATCCATCCATCCATCTACTTCTACTCCTTACGTTAATTAGAAAATACAAAACAAAGAAATAAATTTAAAAAACAAAAGACAATCTCAAGAATCGCTTTCATAATGCGTTTCCACGGTGCGAGATAACAGACGCGTATTGACTTGGGGCCATATTTGTTTCCACATTGCGTCCGTATCCGTCCGCAATCCTTTACCATGGAAACGTTCGTTCACTGCTTGACTAACCTGGGTGAAAATCTTCAACGGCAATTCATACATTTCAAGGTAAACATTGTAGCTCTCAAAACGAGTATTTATTTCGTCGCATCATTTTCGTCTATCAAAGAAATATATCACTTTGCTAGGCTTACTACGAACATCTGCCGAATGTGGATTTCATGAATATTTCATAACTCTGATTGCGTGAATGTTGATTCCTGGAATGGTGTGAGAAAATGCCGTGTTCCCAATTCATATAAGTGTTGTACTTATCTACACCTTTGATACTTCCTTTACAAAGTGCGGTAAAAGATTTGCAGGTTATACATGTACCGGAAAATTACAGAATACCGAAGCGATGGCTGCCCATAGACATCCGCATATCCCGTTGTCTACCTTTCATCAGAAAGAGGAAATATCGCTCGCCCTATGCATCCCTCCGTCTAATGTACTTCCCCTTTCTTTCTTATAAGAAAACAGGAAGGGAAAGCGGACAAAAATAACATTTCCAGCACGCGGAAGAATGGTGTGTAAGAGAATAAGGTTATGTCCAGCTATTTTAGTTCAAAGGCCGAGTTAAAGATAGCTAGTGTGAAACTTTTGATGGTTTTATTGAAATTATAGATTTCAACTATTGTTATTTACTTTACGACTCTGAGTTCAGCTGTTATTAATTATCTATAATATTATAATAAAGCGTAAACACACACTTCTTTGTTGCCTGAGATGTCAGCAATTACAGTATATTTTTGAATAACTCTTTTTTTTAATAAAAAGCTCTACACTTGCGTCACGCTTTCGGCTACATATTTAAACGCTATTAAACTTAGGGGGTAAATATTTTGGATAAAAACCCTAATGTGGGAAAGAGAACATAAGTTGCTGTCAACATCAAGGAAGCAAGGTTGTCATCATGTCATGTCATTTTGACATTTGTAATTGATAATTTGACAAATGTAAACAATAACATGAAGTATTTATAATGTCATGCGGGTGAAGCCGTATGGGAACAGCTAGTTTTATATAATTCTGTTAAATGTAAATGAACATTTTTTTAAATTAATACCGCTTCAATGTTAGAAGGTTAATAAAATTACTAAACGAGATTGTTACTCCTTAATTTCATTGGTTTAGTGAATTTCATTATACTGTTCAGTGATTACGCTTTGACATAGT
>NW_013525046.1:2570689-2593615 GCF_000836215.1 Papilio polytes | reverse complement strand
CATTTTTTAAAAATTAATGCCGTTTCAATATTAGAAGGTTAATAAAATTACTAAACGAGATTGTTACTCCTTAATTTCATTGGTTTAGTGAATTTCATTATACAGTTCAGTGATTACGCTTTGACATAGTTAATTAATCACGTAATTATTTCTGAAATCCGAGCATAAATTCGAACATCGACTCAAGGCTCTATCCGATTTAAATATATCAAAAGAACAGCGCGCGCACACATTTGTCGAGAGTCGAAACTATCGCATAACTGTTTAGTCACGCTTTTATGTGAGCTTATATGGAGGTGCACACACTACTCGATTTTGAGTTGTGCAACTAAACAGTTGAATTCGCTGCGAAACAATCGACAATCGCACAACACTTGCGCGATTGTTTAAACAAAGGTGTACGCCCGCTCTTAGTACTTTCACTGTGTATGTCTTTTTAACGATATGAGATGTCGTTTGAAAAAGTTTTTAACAGTCCCAAATAAAGCAGCAGAAAATATGTTAAATAAGGCCTCTCGTACACTAGGTGATGTAAAATAAATATGCCGATTTCAGTCGCTAAACTTACACAATATAATAGAGGTCATGCCAAAGACAGTCGCTTGCAACCTGTCTGTCGTGATAGAAGTCGCTGCGATTTTAAATACGGTGGAGAAAATCAGTTGAAAATATGAAAATACGCGTCGCGTCAGCCGTGTAGACAACTTGTTTCGACGATTTATCGTGTATGGAGCACGCGCTACTCGATTCTCGCGACGCAAAAATATTAGAAGATTAACTTAAAAATAATAAATTAATGTTCTCTTATTACTATTATAGATTTATTTTTTTACTAGCTTTCTCCCGCGACTCCGTCCACGTGGATTAAAAAAAACAAATGTGGTTAGTCTATGTGTTCTTCCAGACTATCCTCTACGTCTATACCAAATTTCATCGAAATCCGTTCAGCCGTTTCGGCTACAAACTCTAACAAACATCCATCCATCCAAAATTGACAAGTAAGCTAAGTTCAAGTAAAGTTTTAAGTAGCAATCTACTTTTATAAAAACAAATCTATTTTATATTAACAATGTAAAGATGTTTAAAAGCTTTCTTTGGAACAAACTATTTGAACTAAAAAGGGTTCAAAGTTATACAACGCACTTAAAAACAGTCCAAGATAAAGTCCTTTTTGTAAGCAAAGTTAATATTGAGTTTTATTGAGGTTAGTCCCTTTTTGTTATAGACATTGAACGCTCAGAAGTGTCCACTTTAAGTGGAACCTTTTACTTAGACAACAAAATATTAAAAACATAATAAAAAGGGAAATGTAATACAAGTTTTGGATAACTTAAAAAAATTAAACTGATAGCATTGTCTTCATTATGTTGCCTAGTAACATTTTACATACACTGCAATTTGTTAGTACTTATTGTTTTCAAATTGCTTATATGAGTTTAAAAGATCTGGTCCAAGATCACGCAGTCACTTGATGCATGATCTTACTAATAATTTAAATGCGAAAGTTTTGATGGTTGGACGGATGGATGGATGTTTTTTAGATTTTGTAGCCTACACGGCTGAAAGGATTTCGATGAAATTTGGTATATATGCAGGGGATAGTCTGGAAAAATACATAAGCTACACTTTAGTTTTTTTTAATACCACGCGGACGGAGTCGCGGGCGATTGTTAGTATAAAATAAAAGTTAATATAATTTTCTCTAATAAATTATAGAAGTACGAAATCAACTTTAAATATTAAAAAAATAAGTACATCAGTACCATACAAAGAAGCCGACATTAAGAGTAAACATTTCTGTTCCTTTCAACATCAAAAATGAGAAATGTTACTTAACGAAACCGGGTGATTACGGTAACAAATGACATCTAATGTTGTATAGTAATAATCAGATATCTTGGAGGTTTGAACTTTGCGCGACACGCCGCGCAGAACATAGGTGTTGTGGGGCGCAGACGGATGCGGGGGGAAGGCAATGCACAGCGCGAAATCTTGAGCCACCAAGATATTTGAAAAGAAATATAATAGGCAGTGTAATATTACGTGCTTTACACAAATAACTACAAAAGATCTTTATGAAAACTTAGTATCCACAGTCAATTAAGTATTCTATAAGAGTACTTAAGTGTTAGTTATATGCTAGTAACATAAATTATGCAATCTATACATATAATAAAAAAGGAGGGTCTGTTTGTAACATTTAAAGAAAAATTCCAGATTTCGGGAAGATGATGTAATTGTGTTGCTGATAAACCGCATTTAATTTTTTTTTAGGAAATGACTGGGTCGATTTCGACCGGACTTTCACTAAAGGGTAGCTGACATAGACGGGCATATTAAAGGCTACTTTTTTTTTCTTAACATTGTGAGGACGAAGTCGCGGGCAACAGCTAGTTGACAACAAAAATAGCACTTTGCGAAGCTGATAGGGTACAATCAGTAATTGCGGTTGGTTCCCAAAAGATAACGTAACTATAGTTGGGCTCCTGACTTCGTATGACAAAATTTTTATTTGACTTCTACTAGTGGACGATGCCAAAAATACCAGCAAGCGGTAAACGAAATTATAGTTTAACATTGAGTGACAAATTGACAAACAGATATTTTGTAAACAATGCAATTATATCTTATCAATAATTATTTTAATTAAATTGAATTACAATGACAGTTACAGTTGTAGGTACAATACAAGCATTCGGGTAAGTGGTTATTTATATTTTTAAACAAAGCGTAACCAAGTGAAAAAAGAAAACAAAATGGTACGTGTGCATTCCTGCCAGCTACTAGAATGCGTATTCCAGAATTAACATATGTACTCTAAAAAGATACCCATAGCTTTATCCAGTAAGACCAATGAAAGGAAGTATGAGCACGGAAATTAAGTCTGTTTAAAATTAGGCGGTTTCGATGACGCACCACAGATTCACAAAACTATACTAAAAATTAAAACAAACTAAATCTTCCTAAATCGATAACGTAAAATTGTTTTGTTTTCCGTTTAATGTTTGTAAAAATGCTTATATCGTATAGTAACAAGATATTTGTATTGCGTTTACTATAACGACACAATAGTTCACATAATTGTGAAAGACATTGACATGTCTGACCTATCGGTCGCGTCACAACCGCGCCCACTCCACGCATTCAAATGATGATTATAATTGTTGATACTATAAAACAGAATAATGTTATCAGTTTGTTTGTTCTATTGCTATATTAAATTGGTAACGAAATTCATATAAATTTGAATGAATGTTGCGTAATCATTTGTTGCATGAATTTATCTTGATAGACGAAAAAAACACCGCAAACCCAATACATATCTAATTTATATTTTATTATTTATGCTGCTATAATGCTTATTTATGCCAAAATATTACATAGGTAATATTTGAATTTAATGATTTTTGCATGTATTAGAATAACTCGAACTTGAAATTAGCTGTTTAAAGATATATTTTTTTTCCAGGAACTAATAAATAAATACACTAGAAATAAATTCGCGGGCAACAACTAGTATGATAATAGTATTAACTATTAGCAACTATTGCTATGGCAACATACGTCTATTAAATGTTTATCGCTTTACAGGAGGCAATCATAATTTATTCATTCGAGGGAGGTTTTAGTAAAATGTGATTTAACCAGACATTTCGGACAAAATAATTTTGAATTTGCTTGATGCTGATGATTAACTTTTGGAGATTAGTTATAGTTAATAAAAAAAAATATTACTTAAAGAAGAACCGTTATGGCGCCTGTATTTGAATACTTCAAACCGGCAAATATTAGATATAGTAAACCATGTCAATACCGGCATATTTTAAAAACCGTTAAAGTTTACAGATTATCTTTAACTTATAATTAATCCGACGGAGTTCTATTTTAATAACATTTTCTAAAAGCAAAGACCTTTAAAACAATAGGTGATGTTTTCGTAACATACTAGTATAGTTATGTATAATCTAGCATGCTTCGTAAAGGCTTCGTTTGACGCAACTGTCAATGTCATCTTCAGTGGCAGCAAATCGTGGATTGTGGTTAGGTTATTTTCTAACCTCGTCATAGTTTAAAGTTTTAATTTTAACAGTAGTTTTGTGTGGAACCTATTACTATATTTTCATTACTGTTCAGGATAACTTGTGATCAAATATGTAAGTAGGTTTTTATTTAAATTATTCGAACATTAAAATTCCTCTAATTGTTTTTTATTTTTCTTGAACATACTGTTTTCTCTCCAATACTTGGAATTTACTAACTTACGTCTTAATTATGTATAGTACAAGTTATGTAAGTTGTTTTCGTCTTGAATTTTATCAATTGATATATGCGTAAACATTTCTTATTTTAAACGGAGAACAATCGAATGATTTAATTTTGTGTTTACGTTTCATTGTTGGTAATTAATATAAACATGTTTATAAATTAACATATTGCTTTTTTATTTGAAGAAATAACTTGTATAATCTTATTTAATATCTATGTTGAATTGACATAGTGGTTATTTTTGCACATAAATTCAAATCTAATTAACGATACATATTTCATATCAATAAACATTATTTTAAATATCACGAAGAATTAAGGCCCTCACCTGACTACCAAATTGAGATACTAATTCAAAAAAATTATACTTTTGCCTAGTGTTTGCTTTGTTTTTTTTTAAATTGAAGCCATAGCTAGTTTCTACATTTGCTAATCTATACTATTATAATAAAGCGTAAATACACACTTCTTAGTTGCCTAAGATGTCAGCAATCACAGCATATTTTTGGATAATTATTTTTTTAACAAAAAGCCCTACACTTACGTCACACTTTAGGTTTTATATTTTCACGCCCTTAAACATAGGGGGTTAATATTTTGGATAAAAACCCTAATGTGGGAAAGAGACCATAAGTTGCTGCCAACATCAAGAAAGTAAGATTGCCAAGGTTTGTCATGACATGTCATTTTGACGTTTACTATTAATATATAATATGACAAATGTAAACAATAAAATATAATTTTCATAATTTTATGTGGATAAAGCCGCACGGGAACAGCTAGTTTGCTAATAAAATTTGTTATTGAGATGACAATATACTTATATCTAAAAATTCTTATTAACGATGACACCATAATTCATTGTACCTATTTATCAAGAATGTAAACCACTTTTAACCGGTTATATTCATCTGAAATGGATACACATTGATATATGAACTGAATAACCTTTCATACTAGTTTGCTTTAATTAACACCTTTTATCCGTAAAAATGCAGACATTACCGGTTATGAACTGAATATTTTTTATGTTATCATAAATTAAACCGTCTGTTCGGTTGAACTAATGACCTGTGTACGTCAACAGTAGGCGATGAGGCAAACTATTTGCTTTCGGATTGTCAGTTCATTTTTGACAACCAAGATGAGAAGTCATACATATTATGAGTCGATGGGCGCGGCCAGGTAATATAGCTATTTTAGGTGTTTTATTTATGTCTGTGTTTTCTGTTTTTTACCTGTTACCTTTTGATTAATTTTCTTTGTTATCTGTTAAGCTGTTTATTTAGATACTTCTAGTTTTTTTATAGCAATATCCTTTGAAATTTAGATTCTGGATTAATGTAACAATTAACTACTTTTTTACGCTTTAATTTTATTTAAATTTATAAAACAAACATATAATATTTTCAATTTAAATTTGCTTTTTCTTCCCTTATACTAAAGTTTGTTTTCATTACTTAATGATATATTTTGTGTTTATTACATGATCATTGCATTGTATATATTTAACTTTTCTCATTCTTTCTATGAGATTAAAATATCTTTATACCTAAGGTATTTTAGCTGCTAACTTTGAATGGCACAATATTTAACCAAATAGTAGTAAACAGGACATTTCACTTTTTTCTCAAAGCACAAATAATAAATATAATGAACAATGGTAGACAAAATAAGGTTTTAATTTTATATTGTTAATTGTATTAATAGATTTTTAGTTTGGCTTTATGGTATTAATAATTTCACCATATTAAAATAATATTAGGACAAATATGTACTCAAGCACAAAAATAACATCGCTTAGCAATGTAGCCAAATATTTTTTTAATCGCTTAATATAACTTGTTACATAATTTGCATTTGTCTTGTATAATTAAAAAAAATGTTTCCTTTTGTAATAGAATCATGGCCCAAATAATAGATGGGAAGGCGCTCGCTAAAGAAATCAAAGATGAATTGAAGATTAAAATTCAAAGCTATATTAACTTAGGCAACCGTGCACCGTCTCTACGTTGTATTATAGTTGGTGAAGATCCCGCAAGTCACACATATGTTAGAAATAAAATAAAAGCGGCAATAGACGTTGGAATTGACGCCACAACAATAAAATATGATGCAACATTGAGTGAAGATGAATTGATTACAGCGATCAACTGTTTGAATACCGATGTAAATGTTGATGGTATTCTTGTACAATTGCCATTACCAGGAACAATGGATGAAAGGAAAGTGTGCAATACGGTCGCACCGGAAAAAGATGTTGATGGTTTTCATATAGTCAATGTTGGTCAACTTTGTCTTGATATGCCAACGTTTGTGCCGGCTACTGCGCTTGCTGTTGTTGAGATTTTAAAAAGGTAAATTTTTTAAATCACCTTTTTCTTTTTTCCGCGCGGAATAAAAAAAACAAAAGCAAGTAGCCTATGTGTTCTTCCAGACTATTCTACATCTATGCCAAATTTCATCGAGATCCCTTCAGCCTTAGGCTACAAAGTCTAACAAACATCCATCCATCTAAACTTTCGTATTTATGATAGTAAGACTAGGAATTTTAATAAATATAGCCTATGTTAGTGATAACGTAGTTATTTATTGGTGAAATTTTTGAATTAACGGATACAAAAATGCAAATCTTTCCTCTTTATAATTTGCATAGATAGTATTAATATTATGGTTGCTGTATATTTAAGTACAAATTGTTTCCAATTAGGCCGATCGGGCAACGTAAAGCAAAAAAGTATGTGTTTATTACGGATAATAAGATTATTCCCAACCGTCACCCAGCTCTGTCCCCACGTGGAAACAGATAAGAATAAAATGTTTCGTCCGTCCCACCTTCTGCGACTTGGTCACGGTAGGAAATTATTTTATTTCATATTGGTAAAGGTGGGACGAATGAAACTTTATTCTCAAGTGGGAAAGAGCGGGATGACGGTTGGAAATAATCCTTTATTAAGATAGCAAAATGTTACTATGATAAAAAAGTAGTTAACATTCATATTACTTCTATTCAATGTTTAATCGTTATTTAAACTAGCGATTCACGTTCCCTTTGAAATGGTAACACTGGATAGACAATTATTAATCCGTAACCGCTCTCCATTCCATATATCGCACGATCTAATGAAACAGATCTCCGGTTGACCTATTTCCCCAGCATTCAATAAGCCAATGTGATGAAATGTTCATATCATTCGCTTATTCGTAACTCTTACTTCTTAATCCATACAAATATGAATGCAAAATAACTTACTCTATGCACTTTATACGTAAATTCAAAGAGTAGATAAAAACAGAGTGATTTTTTTGTCTATTAGGTATAAAATAGATACGTTCGGTCGGAATGCGGTAGTTGTCGGTCGTTCGAAGAATGTCGGCATGCCGATCGCTATGATGCTACACAGCGATGGCAAACATGATAGCGCATTAGGTATGGATGCGACCGTGACAGTCTGTCACAGATATACACCAGCGGAACAACTGGAGTTCTTCTGCCGTAACGCTGACATTATTATAACTGCTACTGGTATGTACAATTTATTAATTAACCTGTGTTATTTTGCCTTGCTAAGGCTGTGGCCTCCATAAACTGTTTCACTGTTTAAGTCATGTAAATACATCTTTGTTTTTAAATTCCTTCGTTGTAGACATCTGTAACTAGATTTTTTATAAACTTAAGGTTCAATCATAATTAGTTGTAAATGATTTATTGATTTTTGTAGGTGTTCCTAAATTAATAAAGGCAACAATGATAAAGCCCGGCGCTACAGTTATAGATGTAGGAATTACAAGAGTTACGGATGAACAAGGGAAGACGAAACTCGTCGGTGACGTTGATTACGAAGGTATGTAGATGTTACTTAACAAATAATACCTCACAGGCATTTGTATATATTTTTACTATGGAATAATAAAAGTTTTAAATATTCCCTTAGTAATGGAAAAGTTGTTATCTATAATCAACTCTTACTACAACTTAGTGTTACTTTTCAACATGTATTTATGTTTGTGTTTATTTATAGAGGTTAGTAAAATTGCTGGAGCAATAACCCCAGTTCCTGGCGGCGTGGGTCCTATGACAGTCGCGATGTTAATGCACAACACGTTACAAGCCGCTCAGAGGCTTGCGAGAAAGAATTGAACACGTTTATACCTACGTGACCAATCTACGTTAACTAATCAGTATCGATAAGATATTTTTCTCGAATATGTGGAAATCTTATTTCCGATTATTATGTATTTCACATGTTAAATTATTTCAATACTGACAAGAAAAAACTTTATGAAATAGGTTTTTTTTCTATTTCTGTTTTTAATATACTCAGAAGTAAAATGTACGCGAAATTGTGCCTTTATATGTGAATAGGATATATCTGGTAGCATTTAAGAAAAGTATTATAAGTTAAGTAGTACTTTATTTATTAGTTTATTTATGTTAGTTGTTATCCCAACATTTTCCTAAAATACATTCCTCATAAGTTTTTTTGGAATGGCTGTGATTTATTTAAAATCATTAAACTACTTTTTACAACAAAAAAAAATGTAAAAATATGTACAAAATATTTTGTTTTCATTAAAATAAAAATTTATTATTACAGAGACCAAATAAATTAAAATTTGTCTTGATTATTAAAAAAAAATCCTGTCAATTTACGTAAAACTAATCGTATTTACATTAAGCAATGTAATAAGAAAATTTATCAAAATAAATGTTTGTTTAATAGCAATGTTGCCTAACTTATTCGACCAAACCTTTCCTATGCCTTTTTATTTGTAAAAACTTCGTAATACTAATTTATTGTTCTATTGTTCTATTTCTTTTATTCTCAATAAAAAGAAAACTTCTATCTACGCCACACACGCCTCGTTTTGTTCCAAAATAAACATTAATCTGCTCATTTTTCTCGTCTAAACAAGACGCAATTAGGAGCTCAGTTGCTGAAGGCTTTTTATAAAAAAATACAAACATTCTAAAAAGGATAACCCATTTATTTTAATAAGTGAGATTTATAAGGGAGAGTTTACACTGAAGTAAAAAATGACGTCTTTCATTTAAATTAGTTTGCGTTTCTTTTTTAACCTGTATGTAATTGTAACAGTTTCAAAGATACATCTTACAAGATGTAAACGCACATTGATTTACTCCGCACTCCAGGTATTATACTATTCCGACTCGCAGTCGCCTGGTGAGCTAGGAGTGGAATAATGCGCGCTAACCCTAAATTTGTATGTTTGCTCGCTAACTGCCGAATACTAAAATGAATCTCCAAACACTTCACTTAGTAAGAGTCGCTTACAATCTTTGACTAAACTACCGCACAACTGTTTAGTCGCGCTTTGATTACTATGAGATTAGATGGCGCGCACACTACTCGATTTTTAGTTGTGCAACTAAACAGTTGAATTGGCTGCGAAACAATTGACAATCGCACAACAGATGTTTGTCAAAGGTGGACTTATTTAAGGCGCTGTTACAAATTTAAAGTAACAGTATACGTCTATTATAATGTAATTAGTCAGTGAATATTCACCTTAAGCCTATTGTTAGATTTAACAAGACGTTATTTTTTATGTAGCTAGAATGTTTACATAGTTACAAGAGGTCTAAGATTACTCCTATTTTTGTTTTATTGTCAACAATTAGGATAAGTGTAACTCTTAGATACAATCTAGAGCCCCTTATCATTTCAACAGACAGTTAAAATTTTGCCTACAGTTTTAACTAAACAGTGCTACTTTTCAATGAAAACTGACAGAATCGAGAGTTAATTTTGATGTAATGTTATAACACTAGCTTTCGGCCGTGACTCAGACCGTGTAAGATAAAAAAACTGTAAGTAGTCTGTGTTCTTCCAGACTATACTCTACATTTCTGACAAATTTCAGCAAGAACCTTTCAGCAGTTTAGGCTACAAACTCTAACAAATATCCATCTAAACTTTCGCATTTATAATAATAAGATTACAATAGTATGTTACTGCGAGCCATGACATTTGACATTCAACGGAATCGTGTAGATAAAAATAAATATGTCGATACTATTTCCTCATTAACTAACAGCGTATTGTTTGTAGGACAGATGTTTTAATTGAAGTTAAAGGGCCTGTCCCACCACTGGCTAGGCTCAGATATCTTAAAAGTAACGTCACTGTCAGCTAAGGGAACAAAATCCGATATTCCCATCACATATTTTACGCGTTGCATTGTTATCAGTCAATCTAGTGGGACAGGCCCTAAGTGAAAAAAAATCCTTAACCGATAAGTAAAAGGTCTTAAACGGTAATGGTAATTCCAAATTAATACACTAGCTGTTGCTCGCGACTTTGTCCACGTGGAATTAAAAAAAACAATAAAAAAGCACAGATTATGTTACAGATAGATTACATTTGTAATAGTGAATGAATTTTTAATATCGGCTTAGAAGACATCTGTAATGGTTGTCAAAAATTTTACAGCTTTAACTCCGACGTGAAAATGTCGCCCATAATATTGAAAGTGGGTTTTTTATTGTACCACTTTAACGGTATTTGTATTCAATTTAAAGTAGAGCATTTTTTTCCTTTCACTAGTTCGTTGAAAATGCTTGTTGCCTGTTTTACAATTTTGTCATAAAAAGTAAATTGCTCTTTATTGCCAATAAACCAATTTAATTCATTATTTTATTTAGTTTGTGTACATTTGGAGGTTATTTATATAAAATGTCTTAAAGAAAATGTTTCGAGGTATATTACATGGTACTCGCTGTTCCTGTGCGGCGTCATCCGCATGAAATTATGAAAATTTTATTTTATTGTTTACATTTGTCAAATTATCAATAGCAAATGTCAAAATGACATGACAAATCTTGGCAATCTTGCTTCCTTGATGTTTGCAGTAACTTATGGTCTCTTTCACACAATAGGGTTTTTATCCAAAATCTATACCCCCTAAGTTTAATGGCGTGAAAATATAGAGTTATTCAAAAATGTGCTGTAATTGCTGACATCTTAGGCAACGAAGAAGTGTGTGTTTACGCTTTATTATAATAGTATAGAAGTATAGATATTTTATAGATAGATTATACTCGTACGTTCACCATATGCAGTGGCGGTAAATAAATAATGGTGGCGGTAATTAGTATCCTACAGTACTTATTTGGGATGTACTAATACAAAGTAATCACATATTTGTGGTAAAAACATTAGTGATATGAAAAGTATGCGTTCTTGTCATTCTATAAATACTCGAAAGCTTAAAAGAGTTTCCTTTCAACCGTCGAATTTCAAGAACGATCGTGCAATTTCTATAAAATGATTGTAACTTTGAGATTCCGTGATCAGGGATTGGCCATAAAACACAGGATTTCGCAAATAATCGTCCCTCGCAAAGTTATTCGACTATAAAATTCCTTCAATTTTACGGTTGATTGTATATACTAAAAGATTGCTGACATTGTTTTAAAGTTTATAACGCGACAGCATACTTTGTTTTGCTTATAAATTCCCTATTATTCGCTTTATGTTAAATTTTTACTACAAACTCCAGTTATATTACACGTATAAAGATGTGAATCTTAATTTCTGACAGCTTAAATGTATTTTTAATCAAATTATTGAAGGGAAGAGCAAAAATAGGTAATCTTTACCGGCTAATGAGTGTGTCGTGGCCGTGGCTGCATGTAATACATGAGATCTGTAGAACTAGTAAGGTGATACTTTTACAGCCTTACTAATAAACGCGGTATAAAGTTAAAGCTAGGAATAAACTGAGTATAAGCAAATATTAGTACAAATTTTGCTATTCTATACTGATATTAAAGAGGAAAGATTTGTATTTTTGTATGTATTAAAATAACTCAAAAAACACTGGACTGATTTAATAAATTCTTTAACCATTAAAAGGCCCTTTGTCAGTGATTAACATAGGCTATGATTTTCATTGTTTTTTTTATTTCTCGATGAAGTCGCGAACAATAGCTAGTCTCTACTAATATTATAAAGAAGAAAGATTTGTATTTTTTATTGAAATAACTCAAAAACTACTAGGCTTATTTAAAATATTCTTTCAACGTAAGAAAGGTAATTTATCTGCGAGTAACATAGGCTATGTTTATTATTATAATATTAATTCCACGCGGACGAAACTACTATATATTTATATCGAGTCTCTCCTAATTACTGCTAAGTATACCCAGAAAGTCCAATTAGTTTGTAACCTTTACTTATGCGTCTATAAATCCCTATCAGGACGCGTGAGCCGATCTTATTACGTCCCTTATCCTGTACAATGTAAACTAAGGGCCGCTACGTGGCCGTTTTACGGAACAAAGTAATTGGGTTATTTAAACTCCGTTACAGATCCTTAACATTTTAAGGTCTTTACGACCAAGGTATTTGGACAATGTTTCGCAGTTGCTTGCTTGAATTTGTGTTTAATTAACCGTTACTATATCATATATTCCGTCATATAAATGCAAAAGTTACGATGGATGGATGGATGTTTGTTAGCGTTTGTAGCCTAAACGGTAGAACGGATCTCCATGAAATTTGGCACAGGTTTAGAGCATAGCCTGGAAAACACATAGGCTACTTTTATCCCTGGAATAGTTACGGTTCACGTAGTATTCATTTAGTTTTTTAATGTTTACTCGATCATTCTGAAACGGTTTCTTATTTAAATTTGGCACAGATATAAAACAAAGTCAGGAGTACAGATGGGATAAGGTTCATCTCCGAGAAATGTCCGGTTCACAAGGGATACGTAGCTTTTTGTTATTTATATAGTTCGTATGTTTTCTAATAGCACGCGGACGTACTCGCGGGCAACAGCTAGTTATGTTATATTTGTGCATTTGACAGTTACATACCTTGATGAGGACTACTTTAAGCGAAAATTCAAGACGTTTTTCTTTAGGTAACGGCACCGAACAGTTTGGGAGACAGATTTGCGAAGCGGCAAATACTTGCCCTGAAAATGGAACCCAGATGTGTCCAAAACTAGTCGGTGCCGTCACCGGACTATAAAACGTGAGTTAAGCCGTATTTAATTTTCAAGTAATGTCTCACGAAAATATAAACAAAATAAGGACTACCTTTGTGAATATTATCAGTTTATTTTATTTGATAGATGTAGACGGTAAAAGTTAAAGTCGACTTAAGCGCATAATACAATAGTCTGTTTCATGCTGTCCGTTTTTATTGGTCTTTAGTGTGACAATGAATCTACATTTGTTTGGATAAATTGCCTAAATGTAACATTTAACATAAAATTTCTCAAATAAAATACTGTACTTACTTGAAATTTAATACATACATCTTTTCTCAGATTAGTGTCTACTAAGCATTCCTTCGGTGTTCAATTAGTAGCTAATAATTACTTATGTCTCTACAAATCTTCATTTGGGTGTGAGTTCACTCGGACGGTATATTTTATCCGGCAGTAGTACGTGAAAAAGATCCCTACAGTATTGAAATAAAAGTCAAAAGATTACTGTATTAAAAACTACGTCTTACTAGTTTCAATCTATACTAATATTATTAACAGAAAAGATTTGTATTTTTGTTAAAATAACTCAAAAACTACTGAGCCGATTTTAAAAAGTCTTTTACCGTTAGAAAGGTAATTTATCTGTGTGTAACATAGGCGATATATTTTTATTATTTAATCACGCGGCCGAAGTTGCGAGCAACAGCTAGTAGTATTACAAATGCGAAAGTTTAGATTGATGGATGTTGGAGTTTGTAATCTAAACTGCTGAACGGATCTCTATGTAATTTGGTATATACGATATTCTGGAAGAATACGTAAACTGCTTACTTTTTTAATTTACGCGGACAGAATCGCAGGTGAAAGCTAGTAAGAAATAATCTAAAGTTCACAAAACGTATAGACGTTTATTAAGAACGTAGATTTTACATTTATGCGTTAATTGGTAGATTTTGTGCTAACTTTGTTTTATGTCGATCTTTAAAGAATATTCTAAAACTCATTAGGGTCTGCAAGATTGTCTTTTCCTTTTCGTCCGTAAATAATAATTTAAATTACATCTTTAAGTTTTTAACGGACAGAAAGATTTGAAAAGTATAAAAGATAATTATTTCCCTTTAGAAAGTATAAATTCAAACGTCACTCTGTATTTCTAACAATTTTAAGATTGCTCTTACTTTTGACAATGGTAATTAGTTTGAGAGTTCTTTCTGTGCCTTGTCATCTTATCTATGACATTGGAATTTAAGTAACGTCTGAAATTATGAGAAATGTAAAGTCACTCTTAATTGGAATTCTCGAAATTAATTTTTGCTTGATTTTGACGGCGGAAAATAATTTAATTGGCATCAAATTGATTCGACACCATTTAATGATCCGTTTCCATCTAAAATAATGTTGCTAGTAGTAAAATCAATTTCTCAAAATTCATTTACGATTTATAATACATTTTCTCATCAATGAAAAAGTATATATTTTAAAACGTGATAGTTTAAATTTACGATTTTGTGACTACATTTTTTCATTTATGTACTAACTAGCTTTCGTTTGTGATACCATCCGTAAGGAATTAAAAAAAAACAAAAGCAAGTAGGCATGTGTTCTTCCAGACTATCCTCTACATCTGTACCAAATTTCATTGAGATCCGTTCAGCCGTTTAGGCTACAAACTCTAACAAACATCCATCTAAACTTTCGCATTTATAATATTACTAGCTTTCGCCCGCGACTCCGTCCGCGTGGAATTAAAAAAACAAAAGTGAATAGCCTATATGTTCTTCCAGACTATCCTCTACATCTATACCAAATTTCATCGAGATCCTTTCAGCCGTTTAGACTACTAACCCTAACGTTTGTTAGAGTTAGTAGTCTAAACGGCTGTTTGGATGTTTATCCATTCATCCATCTAAACTTTCGCATTTATAATATTACTAAGATAATAACTAAGTATTTTTTTTAATTTTAAAGAAACTGATGTCAGTGGTGGTAATAAATGCTGTTTTACTACTTTCAGACGTTTTTATTACTTGAAATTAATTCCACTAACATATCAAGTTAGTTAGTTTATAATAAGCTCGTAAAAGTTTATGATCAAATTGCTATCAAAGTAACTTTGAAGCTTTAGCGCTGAATTTAAAGCTTTTTTAGATTCTGATTAGTATTAACGTTGAAGCATTTTTCACTTTGTGACCTCTTAAAAAATGATTCCCCTTATATGCTTTTTGGCATCTTTACTTGTAAAACAACAAAGTAAGTTACGTAAAATAAATATTTTTATATTACTAAAATCAAACATTTTTTTTACAAGTACATATTGCTGGGACAATCTTGTAAGTAAAATAATTACTTGTGTGAGTGTGCGTTTATACACGTGTGAGCATATTTTGTTTATTTGTGTACCAAATTCTGAAACGAATCTTGAAGACTTCGCTTTCTGAGCGCCACTTACAGACATATGCCTGGAATTTGTAGTTAAATCGTTTTATCGTTTAATATGCCGCTACATATTTAAATGTCGTTTCAGTTATCGGTCGCAGATACTTTTCTAGATGAGAATTAATTAAGATGATATTAGAATTCTTCAATAAAAAAGGCAATTTATCCTTATCTTGTAATATGGTCGATGGGTGAAGCGAAAATTAAATTAATTTGACATTCTTTCCAATTTCGCTGAACGGAATTTTACGAATTCCATTAGAAGATCGGATCTATTGAATTCTTTCACGATTGCCGATTTAAAAAATATATGTATACTTTTATATGATTTTCTTTAGAAATGTAGCTACGTATTATTCTTGAAACTGGTAAAATTCGAAATAAATAAATACACTTAAGTAAAAGGTTGAAGTACTCATCTTCATACTTTAAGTGCGAGATTTAAATAAAAAATGATTTAAGTACGAATGGAGTTCTAAGATTGATGACCTAACTTAGATCTTAGACCAAAGACAATAGACCAATATTTATTTTGATCATTGAATAGATTACTTTTAACCCTGTAAAAATAAAGAAAATTTGAATTACATACATTCATTGCTTTCATGAGTTCATTGGTTTGAATCATCGTGCTTTTCTCTTGTATTCGTGTATTTAAAAAAAATCAGCTTTCAATTCTTTTATAATAATATAAGGTGGCATACGAGCAAGCGGCCTGAATCCACCGAAATGAAAGGCGACCGCTGCCCATAAACATCCGCAATTGCAGATGCGTCGCTACCCTTAATTGACGGAGGAGGAGACGCACAAAAAGAGGACATTTCCCCTACTTATGCGTCTTCTTCATCGTCAAATCCACTTTTCCTTTCCATTCTTTCCTTTTAAGAAAAGTGTGGAAAAGGAAAGGGACTAAAATTAGGCCTTAAGTTTTTATAAGCGTTAAACGACCGACAGGAACACAGAAATGGCTATAGACGAACTTGGACTTCTGCACACCAGAGTGTGATGTCCGCCTTTGAGAAAGAGACACGCTTCTTGAAGAACCCTAATGGCCAGTTTGCCAGCTACGTATGTTCGTCAGTTTTTTTAGTTCAATAAATTCATGAAATTCGTTTCCGAACTACAGAACTTGAGTTTAACTCTGTTGAAGAAAGGGTCAACCTGCTGCTAATGAATAGATTAATGACTAAGTGGAAACTTTAGCAACTAAGCATAAGTTATACTGGTAAGAAATATCGCTGGAGACAGGTCAGGCAGGTCCATTCCTCGAAAACAGTACCACAAGCAATCTCTTAAATAAAAATATGTTTTATATGAAAAGTTATATTAAGGTACATATTAACTAAACCACAAATAAGCGTTTACCGCAATTTTCTAATGAATAAGTTGATTTATTCGTTAATTGTTTCAATCTGTGCGGTGAATTTGCGTGATTCAACGCTCATTTGTGACTATTCATTACTCATCAAACACCCTCGCATTAATTTATTTTACTGTAACTACATTTGTTAAATTCTGCATACTTTTTATATAGTTAAAGGTTGCAGATATATTGAACACTTTAGTTGAAGGTGGGGATTATTTCCACATCTTCCCTCTGCTTGTTCCTCCACCTTACTTATAAGAAAAAGTATGGTAGGCGACGTTTAAACTTAACTCTACTATTATAATAAAGCGTAAACACACACTTCTTTGTTGCCTACGATGTCAGCAATTACAGCATATTTTTAAATAATTCTTTTTTAATAAACGGCCTTACAGTTAATATTTTGGATAAAAACCTTAATGTGGGAAAGAGACCATAAGTTGCTGCCAACATCAAGATTGCCAAGGTTTGTCATGTCATGTCATTTTGTCATTTGCTATTAATAATTTGACAAATGTAAACAATAAAATAATTTTTTCATATTTTCATGCGGATGACGCCGCACGGGAACAGACAATAAGACAAAACGATAATATGGTTGTGCTATTGAACCGGACGAGTCGGCCAATTTGTACTAAATGTGTTATTGCGGGCTGTACTACTATTTTATAATTAACGTTTCTCAATTCAAATGTTTTTTGTTTTATGTGTGAATAGCATCAATTGTTTTCTCTATCTTACAATCTAACTATATTTTACTATTAGAGAAAAATTGTATATCTTTAATCGATTACTATAGAAGCTTGAACACATTTTACTTTGTTTCTGCTACTTTTATGTTGTTTATATGACAATTATATTGTGTGTGATTAGGCGTTTTTCTTGATAAGGTAGAAAATAAGCGAACGATAATTTCCGAAAAAGATATACGATCGCTGTCCATAGAAATCTGCAATTGCAAATCGACAGAGGAGACGAACATAAAGAAGATATGACATACGTCTCTACCGGCTAATGAAATAACGTGACGTCCAAAATAATTTAGCGGCGTTCAAAGGGTTAAAACTCAAACTAAACAGTATCTAACTTTAGTTTGTTATAGTTAATGTAAATGACTACATGGAATGTACCATCTTTCGAACAAATCTTCACTCTCAGTCGGTGGGATCGTGGTAAAGCGCTAGCTTAAAAACTAAAAAAATCGTACTTAGTAATAAAAATCGTACACCTTAGTGTTTTTATACATTAAAACTTAACTAAGTATAACTTACTGAAGCGTAATGTACAGTCCCTGAAGCTTTTAAACCTCTATGTTGGAATAACAAATATAAGTTGTTTTACAGTTTGCCGCGTGAACTCATTAGCTTCGACCTTGATGTTCTAACATAACAGAATTATATGCTCTTTAACTTTTCACATAAAATGTTTTGTACTAGGTTTTTATATCTTTTATAAATATCCAAAGCGAATTCTAGCTTTTTAAAGTCGTTTTTTTCAATCAAAGTAATAGATATAACAGAATATTAACTAGCTTTCGCGTGCGTCTCCAGCCGCTTGGAATAAAAAAAAAAACAGGTAATTAGCCTATGTAGTCTTCCAGAGTTTTTTTTACATCTTTGTCAAATTCCATCCATCAATCTAAACTTTCGCGTTTACAATTTTAGTAAGTTAGATAAGAAGAATAAATCATGAAGAACTTATTTTTTTTTATTATTATATACTAGCTTTCACCTGCGACTCCGTCTCTGTGGAATTAAAAAGAAAACAAAAGTGAGTACCCTATGTGTTATTTCAGACTATCATATACGTCTATACCAAATTTCATCGAGATCCCTTTAGGGTTTTAGGCTACAAACTCTTACACACATCCATCTAACCGTCCATCCATCTAAACTTTCGTATTCATAATATTAGTATAATTAGCAAAGCAACTTCCGATAAGGGAGGCCTTCGTTCAGCAGTGAACAGAGTGAGTGAACTGAGGTTCACAATGACGAAAGCAACTTAGGCGTTTCGGATTATGTCCTCGAAATATTAACAGGGTAGTAACCTTGAAAAAAGTTTTCCTCCTGTAGTCTAATTGGACAAACTTTTAAAAACATACCGTCATGTACATTTTTCAAATGAACTATTGTTTATCTATACTTTTATAAAGAGGAAATCTTTGTTGGTTTGATTGTAATGAAAAGACTTAAAAACTACTGGGCCTATTTAAAAAAATCTTTCATCGTTAAAAACGTAATTTATATGTGAGCAACAGTGTATCAAGTATATTTTTTCAATTCTTCATTATTATTTTTAAATTTCACGTGGATGGAGTCACGGAAAAAAGCTAGTTTTAAATAGTTATTTAATTTGATACAATTTGAATGTGACATAAAAGTAATTAACGGTTAATATGAATGAATAACACTGTGTTAATATTTTCATTGTTATGCAAATTATTGATATAATTTCCATTATACTGATCATAACGACAAAGTCGATTGTATTACTAAATAAGTTTGTGAAAGATTATTTGGGTTACTTGATTTATACTAGGTTGGTGAACTTTGCACTTATTTCATCACTAGCTGTAGCTTGCGATTTTGTCCGCGTAAAATTATAATATAACAAAAATTGTACCCTTTATTTCTCACAGATGTACTACGTTTCTAAAGGCAGTAGAATTTTAAAAGTTGGCCCAGTTTTTACTTGAATCGAATACATACAAAAATCCCAAAAAAATACAAATCTTTGTAACATTGTTTCATCATTACCTTCTCATTAGTGTGTTGACATAAGTTTCAACGGAGTACATAGTACCGAAACGCATTTAGCTATCGAACACACTAACGAATGGTTAAATGAAGCTGGGAAACCGGCTATTAAACTACAAGATATAATACAATAAAATTGAAAAGTTATGTAATTAACATCGCCAGTTATCAATACAAACAACACATAATTGAGACAGTTGTTCTAAAATCTGAAAAACATGTGTAGAAAACCATCAAAGATTTGTTAACTAAATTAAGTTAATAAAAATTTACTGGAGTATATTTGAACACGTGCCAATTTATAACAAGAGTACAACCCAAACAATTTAACCCATTGTACGGTTTATTATTAAACATAAAGGCAGGAGTATTTCCCTCATAATTATTTGGCACAAAGCATCGGTAATAAATTTTAAATATGAGCCTATATACATCGCGTTTCAAAAGCTTTTAGGCGTAACATTGCATTAAAATTATCCTTTATTTTTATGCTAACAAATGTGTATAATTATGAAGATAAAAATGAAATACGCGATCGTAACTTAAACGGAATGGCTGAGAGGTATGATTTGAAAAATGCTCTCAAACGTAAAGTACAGTCGGGGAATCCGGCGGTGTACTACGTTAATTATTTTTACCTAAAATTTTATTCATAAATTTTTTATTTACTAATGTGTGTATGTATATTTTTTGTGGTTCTTTGTTTGTAACATTTTTTTCCCTTCATCAGTTTTTTTTGTATATAGCATAATTTTTTCCGTATGAATGGAATAAATAGTTATAATAATTATAACTGCTACAGTCACTTGAACTCTACAGTTCAACTCTCAACGATAACCAATAGAACACAGCTTTTAAGTGCTTGTAAAAAGCTCGGTAACTTCACTATCTTATTGGATGTTTACAAGAGCCGAAGTATCGTTAAGGAACAAGGCAATTATTCTGTAATTCTGTAAGTGGAACACCGATGATTTCCGCGACAGTACAAATTTTATTTTTACTGTTAGTACCGTAGGAATTTTAGCTTCATCTGCTCTTTAACATTCCGTAAATTTATTTAAATACAGTGAAATTATTAAGCAGTAATTACCAGTATCGAATGTAGAGTTAATTACAAAAATAAAACGTTATTTAAAACGATGTAGTTAATTCACTTAAAAGTAAATTGCGATATTGGTACTTTAAAATACGCGCTAAATGAGTAGTTGTAAAACTGTCCTATTTCACATTTTAACTGCAACTATTTGTAGATGGTTCATTTAATGAGCGATTCGATTAAAATTTGAACAATTCGAGGCAGCAAATATTTTCAAGTAAACAATTGTTTTTGTTGTATTACTTTTGTTACTTGAAATTTATAACCGTCCATTGGTAAATGGAATATAATCTTTCTTTTAGTTGATTTAACACTTTTTCGGCCAATACTGAAACGACTTTTAAATGTAACGGCGACTTCAAATCAAGACCACAAATAAAATCCAAACTCCATTAAAAAAATTGAAGTGATTACTTTAGATTTGTAGTTACGCCTTTGTGTGTACATCGTATGTGTCAATATGAATTATTTATCAAAGCACAATTTACACATCTAAGTGGAACGTTTATTTGAAGGATAAATTTACACGTGAATATTATGCTAATTTTAGATAAACATGACAACGTCGTAGAATTGTATATAGTGATATAGAATATGTTAATTAGTTAATTGCTTTGCTGTAGATTAATTCCTGAGCTTGTTGTAAGTGGACGGGAATAATTCATTAGGAAAAGTACGGGAAGCTTCAACTTTAAAGCCGCGGGCTTAAATTCTATCGTGAAATTGTGCTGAAAATTATCATTGTGGCCCACTGCTTATTCTTTGTTAAAACTTGTAGAGATTCAACCATTTCGTACTTGTGTATCTCGAAATGTAGGTACTTAAACTGTTGATAAAATGTTACAAACAATTGTGAAATTGTTTGCAATCATTGCATAATTTCAAACTATACTTCTATACTTATATTATAAGGAGGAAAGATTTGTATTTTTGTATATATTGAAATAACTCAAAAACTATTGAACCGATTTCAAAAATGTTTTCGCCCTTAAAAAGCTACGTTGTCAGTTCGTAACATAAGCTATATTTTCTACTATTTTTAATTCAACGTGGACGCAGTCGCGAGCAACAGCTAGTTCTTTTATTCATACACCATTTTATTCATTGTCACATTATTGAATATAGATTTTCTTACTTATGTTCTTAGCGCGCATAACTTTGACTAAACTATTGAAAAAGTACTTAGTCGTGCTTTGATTTCTATGACCTTATATGGAAAGGCACACTTTATTTGCTGTTAGTTGTGAAACTAAACAGTTGAATTAGCTGCGAAACAATCGAATATCGCACAACAGTTGTGGGACAGTTTAGTCAAAGATGTGCGCTCTCGTAATCTTTACTATTATAATAAAGCGTAAACAGACACTTCTTTGTTGCCAAAGATGTCAACAATTTCAGCATATTTTTGAATAATTCTTTTTTTAATAAAAAGCACTACACTTACGTCATGCTTTAGGCTATATATTTTTACGCCATTAAACTTAGGGGGTAAATTTGGATAAAAACCCTAATGTGGGAAAGAGACCATAAAATGCTGCCAATATCAAGAAAGAAAGATTGCTAAGGTTTGTCAACAAACATGTAATTCTGACATTTGCTATTGATAGTTTGACAAATGTAAACAATAAAATAAGATTTTCATAATTTCATGGGGATGAAGCCGCTCGGGATCAGCTAGTTAATTATAATATCTATTTTAGTATAGTTAATTCTCGTTATTTATTCCGAAATGAGACAAGTTAAGTCGTTTGTTCGAAGTCATTACCCGAAACATTGTTTACTAAACAGCGGGTGTGCTACTATACTGGATTTATGAACGGGCTGACTATTTTTCATTGCTCTATTCCGAGGCACCCCGCCGGACACAACTAAGTGATTTTCCACGTACTGGGACAATAGGGTAGTCATTCATGGTATAAACATTTTATTTCTATAGTACGATAGTAACTATACTGTATTGAACATATTTTTACAACATAAGATGGCAAACGAGCAAGAGGCCACCTGAATTCGCCAAAATGGCGAAGCGACCGCTACCC
>NW_013525046.1:2554991-2569695 GCF_000836215.1 Papilio polytes | reverse complement strand
TGCGGATGTCTATGGGCAGCGGTCGCTTCGCCATTTTGGCGGTTTTAGGTGGCCGCTTGCTCGTTTGCCACCTTATGTTATAAAAAAAAATATATTATTTACGATTAGACGTTATGTGTTAATTCATAGGCAGTTAATTAATTATACTAGTCAATAAATCATGTAGATCTAAGACAATAACCACAACGCTAAGCCGGATGTAAATTAACTTTATTAACATGATTACGTTTTCAATTATGTAAACCAATTGACTTGTAATGCATGCTTCTCATGTATATCAATTGCGTGTAATTTTCGCTTGATTGACAAACTGTAAAACAAGCAAACAAAGGCTAACAAAATACCCGATATGTCATAGTTTCCCTGTATCAAAACCTTTTTTTATTTTTCTTGCCATATTTAAAACGAATTCGCCCGCGTGAAATAAAAAAAAAAATAACAAATTATAGCCTATGTTACTCAATGATAACATAGCTTTTTAATGGTGCTGAAATTTTTTAAATCGGTCCAGTAGTTATTTCAATCCATATAAAAATCCAAAAATAAAAATCTCTCCTGTTTTAATAAACAATAATAATAAATAATAAGATAATTCTTAGTATAGGTTTTGTCATTTTTATTATCCAAACTAGCAAAGAGTAATGAAATATTAACCGGTTTCCCAGTTACAATTAACCATTCGTTAGTGTTTTTGGTTCGAACTTCATGTAATGCGTTACTTGAGTTTTACTCCGTTGAAACTTACGTCTATCTAATACACTAATGAATCATTAGGTAATCTAAACATATACGAAAATTATAAAAAGAAAAGATTTGTATTTTGTATGTATCAGAATAACTCAAAAACTACTGAGTCGATGTCAAAAATTCTTTCATCATTAAAAAGTTACGTTATCAGTAAATAATTAAGGCTACTTTTTATTTTTACGCGGTCGAAGTCGCGAGCAACAGCTAGTGATAAAATCAACTTCAGAAACCCAGCATAAGTCAATAGCAAACATCTCGATAAAAATCTGGAGTACATTAAGTGAGAAGAAGTGTTGTAATTTCGGAAGTTGAAATATTTCCGTCGCAGTCGAGCTCTTCTTAAATCGTTGCCAAATGATGCGTAATTACCTCCAACAGCTGCGCGCAGCTATAACAATAAACGAAACTGTTAATGAGAGAAACTTTAAAATTGCTCCATAAAAGTATGCCGAATAATTTGTACAATTTGGCCAAATTGCAAGAGATTAAACACACGCAATCACATTTTAAAATTAAGATAGATTAATCAATTGCGATGTTCAGGAATTGTTTGCAAAAATAAAGTTAACTTAATACATTTTTGATGTGTAAAGATGTTGGTAAACTAAGGATGGTGTTACTAATGTTACGCGATTGTTATTTACAAATGTCAAAATGACATAACATGATGACAACCTAGGTTCCTTGATGTTGGCAGCAACTTATGGTCTGTTTCCCACATTAGGGTTTTTATCCAAAATGTTTACCCCCTAAGTTTAATGGCGTTAAAATATATAGCCTAAAGCGTGACTTAAGTGTAGGGCTTTTTATTAAAAAAAAATATTCAAAAATATGCTGTAATTGCTGACACCTTAGGCAACAAAAATGTGTGTGTTTACGCTTTATTATAATATCATAGATTGTTACCGTGTATGTGATCTGTCTTCAAAATTAATTCTGCAAACCGCTCGTCACTCCGACAAATAAAACAAGAGATATTATATTAACAAGTTCGAAGCAAAGCAAAGTTGTTGAAAAGCATTTTAATGCAAGCATTGGCGCTAATTGGGTTAATTAGTATGATTTACGTTACTTACATAAAGTAGATATGAAATTACTTGAATTCAAATCTTATTTCTTTGAATCTTACAGATGACTCCAGACTTTAGATTATTTAAGCTTACAGCCGACTACTGAAACGATATTTTTATATAATAAGGCTACTCTTGTAATCTAAATTGTATTGAAATTATGCCGTTTGTCAGATTGTAAACAGTAGAACAAAGCTGTGTTCGAGATTCGATTTAATATGCGGTTGTTTCACCATACTAAATTTCAAATAATTAAGGAATTTAATAATAGACAGTTTAAAACATGTTTTATTTACTATGTAAAGATTTATTTCTGAATTTAAATTTCATCGTAAAATGGTACGAAAAATATAAAATGAAGCTCTACTGAAAATCATTACGTATTTTAAATCGCCGTGAACAAGTACGGTGTTGTCGCGCGCACGCTTTTATGATCTTAATGTGATAATAAACTTAAATAAATTGATTTTAAAAATTGAATTTAAACTTTAATAAAGACACTACGTTATTGGAACAGTGGATTACATTAAAAAATATCATATAGTTTATGCTGCATGTCATAGTGTTGCAGACTTTTTTGTTGTCCAGAGATTAAAAGATTTTTTTTAAAAATAAGATATGGAAGTGTAAACATCAGTCATTAAATAGTTGTAGGAAAAAGTGGTCATAGTCAACAAAAAAATACTGAGAACGGTTTTATGTAATCGTACTTCTTCGCTTAATGTTTTGAAAGGTAGATGTTTATAAGAAGCTATCTCCGGAACCGCATAAAATCGCATAGATGTAGAACATAATCTGGAAGAAAACATAAGCTGTTAATTAAGTTCTTTCTCAAACACAGACGGAATCTCGGACAACAGCTAATCTAGCTAATGTAATAAATGTGAACGTATAGATGGATGGATGTTCGATATAATTTGTAGCCTAAAATAATCGCGATGAAATTTAGCATAGATGTAGAACATAGTCTAGATGAAAACATAAGCTATTATTTTAACTCCGGACGAAATTGACAGCTAGTACAAACATATTTTTAAAATATCAAAGTATTAAATGCGATTCTCAGTAAGATGTCTACGCTACGATCTCTGAACATTTTCGTTTTATGTTTTGCTGCACTTTATGTTTTATACATCTGGAGTTATGGTACCACTCAGGTAGTAATTTCGTCGCACTCGACGGTTTATTGCGTTTGTTGGTGTTTTTATGTGTCATAGTAGTGACATAAACAGAGTAAGATGTACAACTCACGTGAAATAACTCGGAGAACTTTTATGACAATGCAATAAGGCACTCAGTGCAACATAATGATCGTAGCTACTAAGAATAACTATATCTTTTAACATTTATTAAAAAAAAAAAAACAAATGCAATACGCCGTTAAGCAATTTAAGTGCGTATTCCACAAATACAAACCATTCTGTAAACAACCAACATTTAAAATTAAACATTTTGATACGATTTCGCGGTGCTTACTACGGCGTAGCAAAATCGTAGCAAATATGCCGTAGCAAGTTAACTTTGTTTTACGACAAAATAGTACTTTGGCTGACATTTGATCGATACAAAACGATTTACAAATCAAAACACTAATTGGACGTAATAATGAAAATAAAATTGTGTATAAAAGCCATTAATGAAAACTGAAAGTAAAGAAAGGAATTTACAATAACAACCCTAAGCTTAGCATTGTGGTTGTTGATTATCTCTAAAGCTTGTAGAGGCTTAACTTGTCTACACGATTATAGAAACAAGCAACAGGATAATTTCAAAATTCAATTATATAATTATGCAAAAAGAAACTGCCAATTTTAAACAATTTATAGATAATTTGCAATGTATTGAACATCCTATATAACTCTTCAATTACAATTATAATAACATCCTCCTGTATATGCATTTGACGGCTTCTCAGTCGAGTGAGCTTGATGACGTCACGTTGTGGCGTCACTATATCATATGCATCATGCACCTGTCAAAGACGACTAACCGCTAATTATATTGTTTGAAGCGGTTCGGTTTAGGCAAATCAAATTGATTAATTATACTTAACATGTATGTTTTGGATTTAGGCGATATCGAGCTTTGATATGGTTAAAGGTTGACGCTCATTCCTCGTCACGTCACGACATTCGCTAACCGTCTCTTCGTTGGCTGATGAAGCTAGAAAAATCTTACTAATATTATAAATGCGAGAGTTTAGATTGATGGATAGATGGATGAAACATCGGCTCAACGGATTTCCGTGAAATGTGTATGTATCTCTATGTAATGTGGTATATATGTAGATACTATCTGGAAGAACACATAGGCTACTCACTTTTTATTAATTCCACGCAGACGGAACCGCGTGCGAAAGCTAGTAGCATATAAATTTTCGAATCGGCAACATCAAGACGGTGACGAAACGGGGGGCAGTGAATACTGAGGCACAAGAGTGGAGCAATGCGCGTTAACCCTTATACTCTGTTACGAAAGAGTTATTTAAAAATATTATGTCACTAGCTATCGCCCGCGACTCCGTCCGCGTGGAGTTAAAACAAAAAACAAAAGTTAGTAGCTTATGTGTTCTTCCGGACTATCCTCTACGTGTATGCCAAGTTTCATCGAGATCCGTTCAGCCGTTTAGGCTACAAACTCTAACAAACATCCATCCATCCATCTAAACTTTCGCATTTATAATATTAGTAAGATTATTGAGATCCTACATAAAGAAGTGTGTGTTTACGCTTCATTATATAAGTATAGATATAGATGATTTTTAATTTTCTAGAATGTACTTATTCATTGTAATATGCATTATTCGTATGAGAATTGTATTCGTTTCAACTTGTTGATTTATGTAACGGAATTTTGTTTGCTTCTATAAATTTCGCTGGACACCCCGTTGTTTTGGAACGGATTGTGTTTCCTATACAACAAAATGAAATAAGTTGAAATTCACATATTGTTAGAAACGTTACACTATGGAACAAAGTGGAACGCGACTTTGCACTTATTAACATTATAAAAAGAGTTGAAATTCTTTCTAAAACACTTTACCTGTGGGCTTTCATTGACGAAACATCTATACATATAATAAAATTGGAGTGTCTGTAATATCAAAAGAAAAATTCCACATTTTGGGAAGATGATATTTGCGTTGCTGATAACGAACATCGCATTAAAATAATTTTGACTATCTGTTCGTAAGCCAAGTTTTTTTCCGGGCGACCTCCGAAACGGCACGGCCGATTTCGACCGGACATTCAAGTGCTGATAGGGCATTATACGTTACTTTTTTATTATATTACGTTGACGAAGTCGCGGGCAACAGCTAGTTTACTAATATAAACGGTACGCAGCATAAGCGATATCGATTTTATTACCATATTTGTATTGTGAAGCCGAGTCACGTTTTGTTTGTACGGTTAACAATATTTTACAATGAATTGATACAAATTACGTAGTTCCCAATTCATACACTTTATTCTCTTTGTGTACTTTCGCTCCTAAAGTAGCTTTAATTTACATTAAATTAAATTAATAAATTGTTGTAAAATTAACTTACACAGCCTTCATAGATAAAGTAACATTCGAACAGATATCTATCATATTTCATATTAATGTTAAAAATGTTCCCGTCTTAATATGACGTGGGGGCCTTCAAAAGGAGAGTGAACAGCTACCTATTAATCTAGCGCGTACCATCTTTCGACTGCATTGTCCCCTCCTTCAGGTGGGATCGTGGTCAAGCGCTACCTCAGCAAATAAAAATAAATAACAATAATAAATGCGAAAGTTTGGATGGATGGATGGATGGATGCTTGTTAGAGTTTGTAGCCTAAACGGTTGAACGGATTTCGATGAAATTTTGTACATATGTAGACGATTGTCTCGAAGAACACATAGGCTACTCACTTTTGTTTTTTTTTTATCCCACGCGGACGGAGCCGCGGTCGAAAGCTAGTATCTATATAAATATTATAAAAAAGAAAGATTTGTATTTTTGTATGTATTAATAACTCAAAAACTACAGTGCCAATTTAAAAAATATTTTCACTATTAAAGAGCTATGTTATCACTGAGTAACATAGACTATTTTGTTTAATTCCACACGGATGAAGTCGCGAGCATCAGCTAGTCGTCTATATGTTAACTGCATGCACAATGTCCCCCATCTGTGTGATAAAACGCTTTGCGACGGTACACGTTCTAAGAGTGTGTATCGAATTGTAAACTCCCTTAACATTTACTTAATACTTTTGTTACATCCTTTGAGACAATAAACTTACTAAGAACATATCTTACAAACCTTTATGTATGTTAATATCACTAGCTTTCGCCCGTGATTTCGTCTGCGTGGTATTAAGAAACAAAAGTGAGTTTATCTGTTCTTCCAGACAGAGTCTTTGCCATCCATCTAAACTTTCGCATTTATCAGTAAGATTTAGATGACATTTAAAGCCCATCCAGAGTGTAAAGTACTATTGGCTGATAGTTTAGTCGTGCGATTACTCAGTATGAACATGTACGGTGGGTTACATCCGATTTTGTTTATGATTTTGGCCTGATAGACTGACCGGATTAAACAACCGATACAGTCTGTAGTGTGTAGAGGCTTTTAGAACAAGATTTTATATCCGTTAACGTGAATCGGACAGTGTTTTTTATTATAGTTTTTCTTGTCTGTTCATAACGTTAATAACTTAGTGTTTTTTTTACGAGGCAAAGAAATAATTGTCCACATCACTTGGGGAGATCAAAAGCTATTTGATAATCTCGATAAAAATCTGCAAACCAAATAATTTAATGTTTTTAAAAAATTAGATGTTTCTTGACGCTGGAGATTTATCCGTCTTTGAGTAAATATTTCTTTTAAAACGCATCACTGGAATGTTCGTTTCAACGTTTTAAATATTCAGATATCTTAGACATTTCGATAAAATAGCACGGAATAGTAAATCAAAGAAGAGATTTACTTAAAAAACAAATGAATTTATAATTGCAGACTGAATGATAACGGTTTTAATTTTAGAAGTTGTCTTTTAGGAGCAGGTCCATACCTTTGACTGAACTATCTCAGAAATGTTGTGCGATTGTCGATTGTTTCGCAGCTAATTCAATTGATTAGTTGCATAACTAAGAACCGAGGAGTATGCCTCCATATAAGTTCATAGGAATCAAAGCGCGACTAGACAGTTGTGCGATAGTTGACTCTAAGTATAAAAATTGCAGAGATTCTCGTTTTCTAGAAGTTGTTACGGTGAATGTAAGATAGTCTATTGTTTTGAAACCTTTGAAGATATTAAAGTTAGATTTTTATCAAAGTTAAATTATGATATTAAAGTAAATGTATTTACGGATGTTCTATTCTGTCCGGAATAGAAAACAATCACCTATATTTGGAGCGGCGCCAGAGTTCTCGATTAAATTTAACTAAATTGTTATTATGTTATTTTATAATCTGAATGAAATCTAAAATTATTACCTAAGATAAATATGCTACATTTTTTATACAAACAAGTCTCTGTAAATTAAAACACACAAATCTATTAAACCATCGACGTTTGTGTTATTTCCAACAAAGGACATTTATGTATATACCAATATTAAAGTAAGATTTGAATTTTTGTATGTATTAAAATAACTCAAAAACTACTAGGCCAATTTCAAAAATTCTTACACCATTAAAAAGCTACGTTATCAGTGAGAAACATAGGCTACATTTTTGTTGTTTAATTTCACGCGAACCAAGTCGTGAGCAACAGCTAGTTACAAATGTTATTATGAAAGTGTTCATTGTTGAATGAAACAAATAAAATATCTTGTTTTTTGTATAACTTTGTATTTTTTGGTTACAAGAAAATGTATTGGTACAATTACACTTGCTCCGCTTCCTTTCGAGGTCGGGTCCAAAGAGAACGGAAGCGTCGCTATAGATTAGCTTGTCAGATTGTCACAGAGTAAAATAATGCTGGAGTTAGACATAATTGTCTCTGGTTCGAACAGAAAGTTTAGATGGATGTTTGTTAGAGTTTACCGTCTAAACGACTGATGATCTCGATGAAAGGCAAACATGAAGATACACAGTAAGAACAGAGGCTACTTGCTTTTGTTTTTAATTCCACGTGAACATAGTCGCCGGATAAAGCTAGTTTAAAAAGATGTTAGTAAGAAAAGTGAAAAGCCACTGTTATTATCAAAGACATTTTCATTTCTAATGAAGTTCTCTCAGTTAAGTTTATTGAGATACCTGAACTGGACGCCAGTCATTTGTCATTTAGATAAAGTACTACGTGCTGTGAATTATCTGAAACGTTGTTCAAGTTTTTGAATAATTGCCTCTCATAACTTAGAAACATTTAAGAATTGAATACATTTTCTAAGATTTATTTCCTTACTAATTAACCTGAAGCAATATAATGGAAAGAATACCGGTGGCTCAGTAGAGCATCGGTAGCTCAGTGGTTTAAGCACTTGACTTGTAATCTACAGGTCTGGGGTTCGAATCCCGCCATGTACCAATATGATTTTCGATTTTTTGAATTTTCATATGTACATAATTTACCCGACGTTCTTACGGTGAAGGAAAACATCGTGATGCAACCTGCACATATCGGCGAAGAAATTCAAAGATATGTGTGAAGTCAACCAACCCAGCTGGGCCAGCGTGGATGACTATGGCCTAGTCACCCCTTATTTGGATAGGCTCCGGTGGGAAGATTTAGTAAGCTGGTGATGGAATGTAATGGGATTGATTACACTTACTAAAAGTATATCTTAGCTGTTGCTCTAATGAAAAAAAGGAAGCCTTTATTACTCACTGATAACGTAGCTTTTTAATGGTGAAAGAACTTTTAAAATCGGTCCAAAAGTTTTTGAGTTCTTTCAATACATACAAAAATACAATTTGATATTTCCAAACCAATACAACTTAGGGTGTCTTCAAGAAGCGTTACTTTGCTTGCTCGTTTGCCACCTTTTTGTATAAAAAAAAACGCATATGTAGTTCCTATGGTGTTGCCGATGACCATGGGCGTCGTTGACCACCTCGGTGTTCTCGCCGCTCGTTTGCCCCCTTTTGTTGAATAAAAAAATACAAATCGCAAAAAGGCAAACACAACATTCATCGATAGAAAAACAAACAATGTGCAAACTACCTTAAAATATAATTACCTTACATCTAACTTACAATAAGTCTTTAGGAACAATTCTAAATAAAATCAGAAAATAAAACAATAGTTATTTAAATTTAGGGCCTTTATCCAAAAAATTACCCCTAAGTTTAACGGCGTGACATTTTTTTAATAAAAAGAGTTATTCGAAAATATGTTGTGATTGCTGACATCTTAAGCAACAAAGAAGTGTGCGTTTACGCTTTATTATATTAAGTATAGATAATATAGATTACGACTACAGGGTCGACTAGTATTTAAATAAACGAGAAAAGTTTTAATCTATTACAAATAGAAATTCGACAGCGCTGTCAGGTTAAATTCGACTATCGCTGATACGTGACGGGAATCTTTCGTTGATATTTTATCTTTCGAATAGAATACATTTTACCTTCACTATCTTTGCCGTTACTCGTAATATTATGCGTAACAGAGACTTTAATACAGGCTGGAATTATATCTATATTATTATTTCCATCATGAAGTTTATTAAAAATTCTTTACTTTATAGCCTTGATATTATAAATGTAATTAGTTTTATAGTTAATTAAAGTGTTTCATTTAAAAGCAATGTAAACGAACATAAGAGTATTTCATAAATTAGGATGAATATTATGTACATTACATGTTAATTTAATCCTGAACTAGTCCCCGCGTAAACAAAGTCAACAGTGGTAGAGCCCGCTTTAACATCTTCGCACGAATGAAGTGAAGTTTGCGTGAAGTGAAAGCAATTCCATGTTTTGTCTGATGAGTGTGATGCCCGAGGCCTAATTTTAGTCCCTTTCCCGTTGCACCCTTTTCTTAAGAGGAAAGGATGGGAAGGAAAAGTGGATTTGATGGTGGAGAAGACGCATAGGAAGGAAACTGTCCTCTTTATTGAGGCTCTTCCTTCGTCAATTAAGGGTAGGCAACGCATCTGGCATTGGGGATATTTATGGGCAGCGCTTTCCATTTATAATCTAGTTTTCATCAATCGATAGTGTTTTTTTTTCACCTGTTTTGTGGCTTTGAAATTCAAAGTAAAGTTTCAACCGCACGCTCTGTTTGTATCCCAATACGGGTCGACATAATCTGATATCGTATTGAATGGTTTTCATTGAAACCTTCACTGAATGCGTTACAGTTTGTGCCAGAATTGTAAAGCATAAGCAAATGTATAGTTTTACACTTGTATAGTGAATTAAAACACTTTATAATCGATAATTACAAAAAAGGTTCTATCTCGTGTTTGACTTTTAGCCCAGTCTTCTGAGCGAATAGAAGTAAGTTCAATTCTGTTTTTAACCTGAAAAACTTTGAGAATCTTCAGATTTCCTTTGTTTTTTGGGAAGTTGTATAATGTAAAGATAGCCTCATGCTTCGAATTGAGTTCGCTTTGACGGCTCTACTTTCTACAATAACAATATTGTTGCTTAGAGTCTTAGAATTTTGAAAGCGTAAATAATACAAGTCCTTAATGCTAAATATTCAAAATGCGAAAGTTTAGATAGATGGATGTAAGAGTGCTGCCTAAACGACTGGACGGATCTCGATAATATTTGGCATAGATGTAGAGCATAATCTCGACAAATACGTACTTAATTTTATTTTATTTTTAATTCCCCTCAGACGGAGTCGCGAATGCTAGTTGTTTTTTTTTTATTTTTTACACTAAGGTTAATTATATCAATCAGTGTTGCCTTGACGACTTAACTAGGATTCCTGTTTTTATGTAGCCAAGGATTTCCCTTGAAAAGTGATTCAATTTTGGTAAGAAACAAAAAGAAAATGAACTGTTATTTATTATAATAGTTTTAACAAGTGAAATTAAAAATATATATTCCGGTTTTGGTTAAAATGCCTAAATGTGATCAAGATTAATCTTCTTATTGTTTTAAAGACAAACGTAAGTTTATAAGCGGCATATTCTTGGGATACCCTAACACGTGTCAAGAGCAAATGTAAGAAAGGGTTATTTATCTCAAAACGTCTGTGACAGGTACATACGGGACCTATTGTTCCTTTTAATACACGGCACAATGTGGGTTCCTTTGTCTTTCATAGTTTCCTGTTTTAGTTCTCTCCTCTTATACAATTCTGTTTAATCCTTAATGGATTGCATGTTGCCAACAATAAACATTGTTTGTCATTTTATTTTTTTAGGCAACTTAATTACAACAAACAAAATTGTTTGAATGGCTTTCGCGATTCCGTCCGCTTGGAATTAAAAAGGTAACTAGCTTATGTATTTCTAGACTACAAACTCTAACAAACCTCCATCCATCTAAACTTTCGCATTAAATAATTAGTAAGATTTATCCAAATAATAAACTATAGATACCTTAAGTTTTATTACATTCTAATGCATAAGGAATTTGGATGTTCGGACAAACCAATTAAATGGCGGGTATCTTGCCAAACATTATTGATCAAGTACATTGTTATAGAAGTAGTTGAAATAACAACAAACGTGAAACTAAATTACAAGTAAAGTATTTTAGTTATTTAGTACTCTTCAATTGAAATTGCTAAGGATAGTTAATTTTAGTTTAATTATATATTTATCTTTTGCTTTTGCAAAATTCAGAACGATATAACCTAATATAAAAACCTTATTATACGTTTAACTAATTGTGAATCCTCAATTGATTTATTATAACGAAAGGTCGTTATTTTTAATTACCTGATCCCGTGCAACTTCATGTGCATGGAATTATGAAAATTGTTTTATTGATTACATTTGTCAAATTAAATTGCAAATGTCAAATGACAAGACACGATGACAAAGCATGGCAATTTTGGTTCCTTGATGTTGGCAGCAACTTATTGTCTCTTTCCCACATTAGGGTTTTTATCCAAAATATTTTCCCCGAAGTTTAATGGCGTGAAAATAAATAGCCTATAGCATGACGTAAGTGTAGGGCTTTTTATTAAAAAAAGAATAATTCAAAAATATGCTGTAATTACTGACATCTTAAGCAACAAAGAAGTGTATGTTTACGCTTTATTATAATAGTATAGATAAGTATAGACGAGAAATTTAAAAGTGATTATTCCAAAAGATATCAAGTTCCATTAATGTTTATATTAATTCGACTTTTTTGACCGAACTGTAAAATTGACGGGTGTTTAATCACTGGTATCTGATATAAAATGGGAATAAATATATAATCAAAAGCAAATCCTTTATTAACCCCTGGTGTCTCGTAATATTTTCGTTGGGACCACAAAAAATCCAATTACATACAAAAACGTATTCCCCGACGTGTGGACGACAGCGCTCTGTCCATAGCCGAGTTATTGAATTAATTTCCATATAAATACGAAAAAGGTCTTGAACGACAACGAAATAGAAGTAATATTATGATAAAGCTGACACGAGGGTAGATTGACAGTTTGTGGTTGGTTTCCACTGATTCTAGATTAGCTATCTAGATTAGGTTATTGATTAACTTAATTTTTTTATTTATAGTAATGACATTTATCACTTACTAGCTTTCGCCCGTGAATCCGTCCGCGTGAAATTAAAAAAAAGAACTAAGTATGTGTTCTTCCAGACCATACTCTACATGCCAAATTTCATCGAGATCCGTTAAGCCGTTTAGGCTATAAACTCTAACAAACATCCATCCATCCATATCTTATCTTTATCTCCCTTCCCTTTTTCCACTCCCGTAGGGTCGGTGCACCGGGTTTTCGTCCACCAAACAACTCTATCATCCGTCATCTCAGTCATCACTCCCTTCTTGATCATGTCACCTTTCACGCAATCCATCCATCTTTTTATTTTTATTTATTTAACTATAAATAAGTTGAAGACTTAATTCACAAAAGCCAATGTTCATTGTAACTTTGTCCTGTAATTTAGTTTAATAACGCAATAAAAGGAGACATTTCCATTCCCTTCAGCGACAGTCTCCGACAACTTAGTCTTAGCGTTCTTAGAAATAGCTTTCAACAGACTTTGTATAAAACTTAACAATTAAATTATTGATTACAATAGAAGGTATTTGCTAAGTTATTTTAAAGTAAAAAATGTCAATCATTTAAAATCTTCATGATAAATTTCAATATTGAAAAACTAGCCCAAAATATGTCACGTTAAGAACGCACGCATAAAACACGACTAAACAATCTTGCGATAGTTTGAATAAACTAGTTTAAATAACAGTGGTAGTGCCCGCTTTAACATCATAGCACTGTAGGGCCGGCACGCCCGGTGTAATACCACGACCACACAGAAGACACTCGTGAAATGGAAGCAATTCCGTGTTTCGTCTGATCAGTGCGGTGCCGGAGGCCTAATTTTAGTCTCTTTCTCTTTACTACCCCTTTATTATAAGAAGAGGATAGGTAGAGGAAGTGGATTTGACAGTGGAGGAGATGCATAGGAATGGGAAATATCCCCTTTATGTGCGTCTCCTCCGCCGTCGGATAAGGGTAGGCAACGCATCTGCTATTGCGGATGTCTATGGGCAGCGGTTGCTTCGCCATTTTGGCGGATTCAGGTGGCCGCTTCCTCGTTTGCCACCTTATGTTATAAAAAAAAAGATTGTTTAGTCGTGCTTTTATTCCTATGACCTATACGCACACTACTCGATTTTTAGTTGTGCAACTAAACAGTTGAATTTGCTGCGAAACAATCGACAATCACACAACCGTTGTTTGTTGCGTTAATTTAGTTAAAGTTTATTAAATTTATGAATTTTATAATTATTTAAAATTTTATATTACTTGCCTTAAGGTTATTAATGTATGCTTTTTAATATTATTTCCACATTAAATATAACAATTTTTATTTTTACGATGGCTAGACAAATAAAAGCTTATTTAAACCGAACACTCTGAACTTTTATTGCTCAATATTAAAGTTTTGATGCTATATCGTTTATTTCGTTAATTTTATATTCTCAAGTGTTTAAACGACATAATTTAAAATCGAATACAATTCGTCAAAAGTTATGGCAATGTGGCCGATTTGGTCAGACTTCGCATGAATACTAATATTCTTGACCGTATTAGAAAATTTAAAAACTCATTTTATGAAGGGATTCGAACCCAGGATCAACAGATTATAAGTGCCTAAACCCTGAGCTACCGACTGTCATCAAATCTATACTAATAATATTAAGAGAAACATTTGTATTTTTGTATGTATTGAAATCATTCTAAAACTACTCGGCCGATTTAGAAAATTCTCTCACCATTATAAAGCTACGTTATCTGTAACACAGGATTAATATTTAAATTTCACGCGGGCGAAGTCGCAGGTAACTCCTAGCTACAAATACAAGATGCTTTTCTAAATCACATACTTCAAGGCTTTATGGCTTTATTTGGTTAACTCCATTTTCTAAATGTTTATAGCATCCCATTAAATAATAATTTTTACATTACTGTATTACATTAAGCTTCTGAAGTATAAAAGTCTTTGCAAGAAGTTTCGACTTTGAGGCTTTATTGAATCTTATATAACGATAAAGGCATCCATCATGCTCAGCATGACAAGCACATGTGCTCCGTCGTCGTTTGAGCCAACAAAGAATAATTTATCTTGATTGACGTAGATTGAGATTGTCTAAGAATTTGTTATTGTTGGGTAATAACCCCAATTTCTTAGGCTTAAGTGGCTGCTGTATTTATTATGTGTTGATCAACAGTGGTAGTGCCCGCTTTAACATCTTAGCACGAATGGGCCGGCACGCCCGGTGTAATACCACGACCACACAGAAGACAGGCGTGACATGG
>NW_013525046.1:2538647-2554870 GCF_000836215.1 Papilio polytes | reverse complement strand
GCCATTCTGGCGGATTCAGGTGGCCGCTTGCTCGTTTGCCATCTTATGTTATAAAAAAAAAACAATACTATTCAAATATAAATGTATAAGGCCCAATACGCTACTGTACAAGTAAAGTTTAGACTACACACGGACAGTCCAAACAGTTTGATTATTTAGAAATGATCGTCTTAACGGGCTTTTATTCGTTGAAGATGTATCCCGTACTAAAAACTCGCATACAATATAATACTTATCTTCGTTACATACGAATGAGTTTTAGAAATGTATTTTTTTATGTTACGCGGTTCTTAAAAAAATTGCTCTATTTGCAGCATTTTAAGCTAACATGAATTAAAAAATCCAGATACACCACACTAGAAAAAAAAAATGCCTAGATTTTTTCCCTGCTATAGATCACAGTTCAAAAATGTTACAAGTATGCGAACGCAATAAGTCGGGAGAAACTGAATCAATTCACATTTCTGCAGGAAAAAGTGGGACAAGTGGAAATGCAATATCAGCCAGCAATATACAGCCGAGTAATGAACGCTACCAGAGGTACGAACATATACAAGTGACAATTCTTTTGTCATAGATTATGCACAAAAAATACTCCAAAAATTACATTGCTAACAGCGGACGCACACATTTGACTCAACTGTGTTACGATTGTCGATTGTTTCGAAGCCCATTCAACTGTTTAGTTGCCTAACTAAAAATCGACTAGTGTGCACACCTCCGTATAAGCTCTTAGGAATCAAAACGCGACTGAACAGCTGTGCGATAGTTTAGTCAAAGGTTTTTCATACAGAGCTATCATACGTAAAAGTAACTAAAAAAACTTGCGAACTCAATCTTCAAATTGACGTACTATGAAGCAAATTCTGAAGGCTGTTATTAAGATGAAAATGTTAAAATTAGAAAGGTTTTGACATTTGTAAACGTCTTATTGGTCATAAAACTATTATGCTAATCTAATAAACACAAAATGCTATTGTTATGTAAATAAACTAGCTGTTCCCGTGCGGCTTCACCCGCATGACATTATAAAAACTTTATTTTATTGTTTACATTTGTCTAATTCTCGATTGTAAATGTCAAAATTACCGTAACAAATAACCTTGCTTCCTTAATGTTGGCAGCTTGTAGTTTACGGACTCTTTCCCAATTGAAGGTTTTTTTTTAAATTTATTTACCTCCTAAGTTTAATAGCGTGTAAATATTTAACCTAAAGCGTGTGGTAAGTGTAGGGCTTATTATTAAAGAAAGAATTATTCAAAAATATGCTGTGATTGCTGACATCCTGCGTCACAAAGTAGTGTGTGTTTACGCTTTATAATATTAGTATAGCTTAGAAATGAAATGGCTATTGAAGGGAGCTGATTTTTCCCGCGTGTCAGTTTTCACTTCCCGGTAAATGAAGCCTGTTTAAAGAGCTTAGTGTAGCACAATTTGTAATTTTATAATGCTTCGCTCATACTCATTATATGAACAAAGGAAAGTTTTTAGTATGCCATAATACCTTTGTAATCCTTGACTGCTCCGGATGTCTCATTTAATATATTTAAAGCTATTCATAAAACTCTTTTTATTGTCCTTAAAAATATTGGGTATATTAACAGTTTTAAATCAGTCTGAAAAAGGCATTATGTTCTCTTCTTACGATCTTACTTCTTACAATATTATAAATTCAAAAGTTTAGATGGATGTTTGTTAGTTTGTAGCCTTAACAAAAGAAAGGATTTTAATAAAATTTGGTACAGATATCTGGATAGTCTGGAAGGACACATAGGCTGCACACTTTTTTTATTTCACGCGGATGGAGTCGCGGGCGAAAGCTAGTTTATTTATATTTCTGTGTGACAACAATTTATGCAAAATAGCGTCTTGAAAACAAATTTATTATTCAAAGTTATCTTGCATATCTCAAAAACGGTACACTTTGTGATATTATCAAGTAAAGCGAGAATTTGTCGTTGTTTTAGTATTGACATTTATTTTTTATGCTTTTATCGTGTGTTGTATTTTACAACTTTGTTGACTTTCTCGTTGTTACGAAAGACACCTAGATCTTATTATAAATATTATAATAAACTAGCTTTCGCCAGCGACTTCTTGCGCGTGGAGTTGAAAAAAGCAAAGGTAGTGCACTCGTAAAGTACCCTATGTGTTCCTCCAGACTACATTCTACGTCTATTCCAAATTTCATAAAGATACGTTAATCAGTTTAGGCTACAAACTCTAACAAATATTTTTTTTTAATAGTAGGTGGCAAACGAGCAAGTGGCCACCTGAATCCACCGAAATGGAAAGCGACCGCTGCCCATAAACATCCGCAATTGCAGATGCATTACCTACCCGTAATTGACCTAGGAGGAGACGCACATCAAAGGATATTTCCCCTTCCTATGCGTCTCCTCTACCGTCAAATCCACTTTTCCTTCCCATCCTCTCCTCTTAAGAAAAGGATGGAAAGGGAAAGGGATTAAAATTAGGCTATACATATCGATGCGTCCAAAATTAGACCTCCAGTATTCATACTCATCAGAGGAATAAGAATTTTTCCCACTTCATGCCAGTCTATGTGATCGTGGCCCATTCTTTCATAAAAAATCTTTACTTAACACAGTACTCAATATTTCACTATTATCAAAACTCAATATGTTAAACTTTGATACTACTATACAAAGCAAATACTATACAGCATTAAGTATTCAGGATAGACCAGAGAAGATCGATTGTCGCTGTACCATCTGCCAACTTCTGAATTCAATTTCAGATTTGGCAAAGTTTCACCCAACTCACTCGCAAACAACACTAACATTGCAGTTGTCTAACAAATTTAAGACCTTAAATTTAATTTATGATATACAAATATAACTAAATTTTTCAAAACTATCTACTAATTTTGCAAAGAAATATGGATTGAAATGAATTATTATGAATATCAATCATACTAATATTTTAATCAGACTTCATCTATACTATTATAATAAAGCGTAAACACACACTTCTTTGTTGCCTAAGATGTCAGCAATTACAGCATATTTTTGAATAATTCTTTATTTAAAAAAAAGGCCTAAACTTACGTCACGCTTTAGGCTATATATTTTCACGCTATTAAACTTAGGGGGTAAATATTTTGGATAAAAACCCTAATGTGGGAGCGAGACCATAAATTGCTGCCAACATCAAGGTACCAAGGTTTGATTTTTTGATAAATGTAAACAATAAAATAAAATTTTCATAATTTCATGCGGATGAAGCCGCAGGGGAACAGCTAGTACTTACTAATATTGTAAATGCGAAAATTTAGATCGATGGATGGATGTTTGTTAGAATTTGTAGCCTAAACAGATGAACGGATTTCGATGAAACTTGGTATGGATGTAGAGGATAATCTGGAAGAACACATAGGCTACTTACTTTTGCTTTTTTTAATTCCACGCGGACGGAGTCGCGGACGAAAGCTAGTAGAACCATAAATCAATAAGCAAAGAAAGAAAAAAAGACCATTATTTAACTACGCCGTAGAATTTGACTTCAAAAATTGGACCCACCTGCAAGTACTACCATTCGGATAAAAAAGGGTATTTACAAATGTGGGCCACTAGGGGTAAAGTTATGCACACACACTTAAAAAATAAACAGACGAATTAAGTACATCCTTCTTTTAGAAGTCGGTCAATAAATAGTCACGTTCGAACTACTACCACGACTACCATAAAACATTTAGAAACTCACTTGGGCAGAATCTTTTCTGTTTCTTATATCAATGTGACTAGCGGCCTAAATATTTATCTGTAGCTGATATTTTAAAGACTACATTAGCTGACCTTAAATTATCTCTAACAGAAATTCTAAATATCCGTTTATCCGTTTAGGAGTAGTAACAAAGATGTACGGATACATACATCCATCCAATTTTTTGCTTTCATCCATACATGTTTCGTTACATACCTAATAAACGCTGTTCATACAATACTAAAATTAAAATTACAAATATTATCATCAGGAAGTAATAATTCCCACCAAATAAGCCGTAATCTCGGTATTTCGTATAAGCTCTGTAGCCCCAAGCTATTAAATAATTTTCATTAGCGTACTGAGGGATCTCGTTCCAGTTACGACTAAATCCAATATTTTACTGCAGCCACTTTATAAGCTACGAAATGGGTACCACAATTTATGTCCATTTCGTACTCTGACGACTCGTTATAATTTGTTACAACTGGTTTTAATTTTAACAAAATCTTACTAATAATATAAGCGCAAAAACCATTTTTAATGGATTTTTGTTAGAGGATATCTCCTAAACGGCATGATAAAATAGCATGATGAACACTTAAAATATTTAAACATTTTTTATTACACGCGGACGTAGTCGCGGGTGACAGCTAGTGTATAATAAAATTTGCTCTTAAAGAAATTATCTCTGTAAGACGGTAATCTAACGCGGACAGAAGTTGACCGTAGCACTATGAAACTTTAGAGAGAGTCCTGCCTCATGGGTAGTAAAGAGCTGTGTGCTTTTCTTTAATATTCTGGAACCCTCTTCTTATACATTAGAGGTGGGTCAATGTAGTTTCAGTGGGTCAAACCGTCTTCTTATAAAGATATCCTCACCCATAGAAAAGTTAAGAGTATTTTAAATATCAATGTTTTCATTAAGATCAGTAAAATTTAATTCTATACCGAGACCAGTTAGTAAATTATGCAGTTAAAGTCGGACCGTGAATGCAAAATATGATGGCTTGCAATTTATGTATTTTAAAAGCACAGTCTTCGAGCTAAGTAAATTGCATTAAACATTTATGAATGGCCACTATTTTAAGATCAGAACTTAAAAGGATATCTTATAAGATGTACTTTCTTTGAAAATTTAATTTCTCCTATGATACTTCGTTTGGAATAAAATTTATTATTTATTTTGTAGCACATTTTAATTCAAATATGTATGTACTCAGTTATGTAATTTTAATATTGCGAATATTCCTACTTTAATACTAGCTTTCGGCCGTAGCTCCGTCCGAGTGGAATAAAAACAAAAGTAAGTATATGTTCTTCCAAAATATGCTATACAGCCAAATTAAGTCGAGATCAGTTCAACAAACATCCATACATCTAAACTTTCACATTTATAACATTAGTAAGATTTTTTTTTATAATTTAAGGTGGCAAAAGAGCAAGCGGCCACCTGAATGCACCGAAATGGAAATGGACCGCTGCCCATAAACATCCGCAATTGCAGATGCGTTGCCTACCCTTAATTGACGGAGGAGGAGAAGCACGTACAGAGGACATTTCCCCTTCCTCTTCGTCTCCTCCACCGTCAAATCCACTTTTCCTTCCCATCCTTTCCTCTTAAGAAAATTGTGGAAAGGGAATAAAAAAAAATCGCGATGAAATCAACCTTATAGAACATAGTCTAGAAGAACATGCAGACTACTTATTAAGTTTTTTTATTCCTCGCAGGCGCTGTCGCGGGAAAAAGCTAGTATGTTGTAAATAAACAAACAACATAAAGTATGATGAAACACTTGCAACTTGAAACGTTTGTGATAATCCTCAACACATCGTAAGCGTATGAGAGCACATTTCATTACAAGTTAGCTAACTTAAAGCTCCCAAAGTAATAGTTATGAAGAGGGATAAAAGTATTAGAGGAAACTTTTACATTCGACTAAACTTAAGCGTGGGAAAGTTTATTAATGTACTAAGTGTTAAGTAACTTATTTTCAGCTTATATGAAAATCGATTCCATGCACATTTTTGCGTCTTTGTATATGTAGGTATTAAGTAGGATTTTAAAAATTAAAAACAGTTTAATATTGCTCGATTTAATAATTTAAGGACATACAAAAAAAGAAATAAATAACATTTAAAATGAACACACTATGGCGAATTTGACAGGTTTGTTTTTTAGTTGACTCTGAGTTTTAGAATGGGTGTCGATTTCCAGTCGTCAAGCGGTACAAGCCGGATCTGCAAATAAAAATTATAAAATCAAAATAAATACGCTTCAAGACTATTAACAATTATTGAAGAAGACGAAATAACAATATATAAGAAAGTTTATTGAGACGTTTATTATGCTTCGAATACATACCCAGATTTGTTAGCGACAGCATTTCCCATAACTAGTGTATTTCCTTGACAAGTATTCGCTTCCACTTCACGTAGATTTGAGCACCTTCTGCCGACTAGATGATTGTTACTGATCGTAGCAGCGAATAATTCCCAAGATCTGTTATGGTTGCAAATACTGTTTGAGCAACCAGGTTGGTTGCTGCCTCCATTAGGATAGAAATCAGCATCTCCGACATTGTTGTTTGGAGTTCTGCTTGGGCCGTTCGTGTGAATGATTTCTACGTAAATACCATCAGTTCTTGCTAAGGCATTTCTGTTGTTCTCCCATACGGGACTAACTGGATCCAGACCTGAAATAATAGAAATAATATTATTTTTAATTTAGATCTTATAACACGATGCCACGAAGTGTAGACAGAAAGAAATAGACTGCACCAAATTCTTTAAATACTATGTAATGTTCTTTAAAACAAATCAAGAAATTTTCTTACATGCAATGCTACGATATGTATTGAAAAATTATTCTTATTTTCTTTTACATATAGTTTAAAATTCAATATTAAAGTAGCTTACCAGTGACTCGTCCAACTCTGCCATTCAACTCCTTTCCAGCATTACCCACGACATGTGCTCCCAAACTGAAGCCAACCAAATGCATAGATTGTAAGGAAGCTCCGGTCACACTGCTCAAGAAGGCAAGGAATTGTCCCAGACCACGACCGACATTCGGTAAACCGGAGATGGCTAGAGCATAACTCGACATTGCCAGATGACTCCAATCCAGGATTATTACATTCACGTTGTGTCTACTGAGAAGAGCTGCAACAAGTCAAAGATTTTTCACAGTTATTACTTTTACGAAGTTCGTAGTTTTTACAACACACAGTTGGTAGCACATTGCTAGCATACTCTATTTGATTTTGTGCAGCTATAGGTATGTAAATTAAGGGGGGATTCGAGGAGGAGTTTCAACACTGATATGTCTCGTTGAGTTTAATAAATTTTTGAATAAGAAAATTCTAAGCGAAGACTTAGTGGTAGTTGACTAAAATTAATACACGAATAACAAAAATGTTGACAGTCTATTGTTGGATTGAATTCCTCTTCGTAGTGAAAAGAAGGACGTGGTCATGTGTAATTCCAAGAAATAAAAATGTATACCGTTCCTAATGGCAGGGTTTAGGTTTGTGTTGTGGTTGCTTGCCCATCCGTGGGCGACAACCACGGTTGCATGGTTACGGTTAAAGTTGGAAGACCTTATCGAATCGGCATTATTCATCACCAGGACTTGAGAAGAAGACGGGTTAGATCTGTAAAGGAAAAAATCTTTTAATTATACAGGACTACTGTGCCCGTTTTGGTATTTTTAACACAAATAATTCGATGAAAGAAATGAACATTTATGGCCAAATTTAATATACGATCTTTGTAGAACTACATCGGTTTATATCGTATTTATAACTTATTATGTTAGGATATATTAAAAATTGTCCTTGCCGTACTAAGTCGATTTGCAAGCAATTTAATATTTAAATTTTATGTTTTAATTTACTTACCTAGTGAACAATAGGTAACGGTTCCGAGCATGTCTGCTCAAATCTTCTAAAAGTTCATTATTAATTTCCTCTTCTAAATCAACTGTATGAATCTTGTTGTCGCCGCCGATGACTTCTATGAAGCGTTTGCTGACGTCATTTTCTGACACCGGTGCAGCGAGAGACACGCAAGCTGTGAAGAAAATTAGACATAGCTTATCTCACTGAAGAGTTTTCATCAGATTATGGTCTCAAGTAATATATTTATTTATTTAGCCTTCTTATTCCAGTAACTGGACCCCATTCTGGGTATAGGCCTCCTCCAACCTTTTCCATAAGTCCCTATATTTTCCTTTCTTCATCCATTCTTTTCCCACTTCTTGTACGATAACGTCTTTCCAACGTTGTTTTGGTCTGCCGACTTTCCTGGCACCTGGTGGGCCTATGTATGTGTCCTATATTATGTGTATTTAATTCACAGATAAGTAACCTACACATGGATCGTTTAAATTATTTAAATCATCAGCCTATTTCTGCCCACTGTTGGAGATAGGCCTTACCCAATACCTTACACACAATGCGGTCCTGCGCCTTACGGATCCAACGACTTCCTGGTGGAAGACGCCCTACCGTCCTTGGGGCTAGTTTTTGAAATGACATTTTTATTTTGAATGACAACACTAAGGAAAGTTATACCAATAAATAAACTTCGGAGACCTTTTTTCACATTCGTGTTCCGGAGATAAGGTTTGTCCAGAACGACTGAACTCTCGGTGGAATTTGGCACAGATATAGACCATATTCTAGAAGAACACAGATGCTATTTTCTTCTTTAATTCCGCATAAACTTTTTTTTTATAATGTAAGGTGGCCAACAAGCAAGCGGCCGTTTGAATACACCGTAATGGAAAGCAACCGCTGTCCATAGACATCCGCAATTGCAGACGCGCTGCCTACCCTTAACTGACGGAGGAGACGCACATATGTAAAGGGGACACTTCTTCCTTCCTATGCGTCTTTACTGTCAAATTCACTTTTCCTTTCCTCATAAGAAGAGAGTGGAAAGGGAAAGGGAGTAAAATTAGGCCTCTGACTCAGACTGAGTCGGGAAAGTTAATAATTAAAACTATTTAAACACTACACTTACCGAGGCTTGCTAGAAGTAAAATTGTTTTCATTGTCACGTTTTGAATGTTTAATATGTATGTAAACAATTAAATTCCTTTCTATTTATACGCAAATTTGAATTAAAAATAATGACAGCTAAGATAAGATCCTGATGAATTATATTAAGTATGTTAGTGCTGTATACACACAGATCAAATTTATAAATCTTCTAATATTGTAAATGCGAAAGTTTTTATGGATGTTTGTTAGAGTTTGTAACCTAAACTGCTAAACGGATCTCAATGAAATTTGGCATAGATGTAGAGCATAGTCAGGAAGAAGACATAGGCTACTTACTTTTTTTTTAATTCCACGCGTACGGTGTCGCGGGAAACTAGTTTGATATAAACATAGAACATTGAAAGACCAATCAGTTCTTTTATTCTTGTCCTAATCTATTGAACAGTATGATTCTTTGGTGGAACACCAGATAAATTAAAAAAAAAAGTAGTCTATTAGATAGTATGTCTACGTCTTTATGATTAAAATATATTTTCCTTTACCATCTATACATATATTAAATTGGTGTGTCTGTTTGTAATATCAAAAGAACAATTCCAGATTTCGAGAAGATGATGTATTTGCGTTGCTGATAACGAAGATCGCATTTAAAATATTTGATAAATTTGTGCGTCTTTCTGTCAGTCTGTCTGTCTGTCGCGCAACACAAGCCGCGTTTGTTCCGGATAATCTCCGAAACAGGTGGACCGATTTTGACCGGATTTTCTCCGTAGGTTAGCAGACAGACAGGCATATTTTAGCCTAATTTTTTATCTTATTATTGCGTGGATGAAGTCGCGGGCAAAAGCTTGTATAATGACCTTTACTGGATATTTCGATTAGCGATAGTGGTGTTTTTCTTTAGATAATTATCTCAAGTAATCCGTTACACGATTTGTTAAAATTTCAAACGATTTTAGCTTATTGAATTATAATCTCGTTTTGATTAAAAATAGATTGTTGATAAAAATAGACAATTAAGTACCATTGATAGTACTGTTCAGTGCATTAGGATTAGTTGTGTGAAAAGGTTAGTTCATTATAGTTTTGATGGCTTTAAGTTTGTTAAGAAAAAATTGGGGTGCAATATTTTATTAGAATTGTCTTTATGTGGACAAAAGATAAAAATTCTACGCAATGAATATTTCTACTAATGAAAATGAATATAATTAATACCGCTTAACTTGTCTACAAAAAGGCAGACTTAAAAGGTATATAGATTTATTTCCTTGTCACTTTTAAAATATTAACTGAAATCTGACTTATTGGTGCTTTGAAGATGGTCGGAAAAAATGTTTTATCTATTTTAATATTATAAAGAGGAAAGATTTATTTTTGTATGAATATAACTCAAAAACTGGCTGTTTTTGAAAATGTTTTCACCATTAAAGAGCGGTGATATCAATGAGTAATATAGGCTGATTTTTTTTTCTTTTTTTAAAATTTATAATTTCACGCAGATGAAGTCGCGAGCAACAGCTTGTCTTGCGTTTAATAAACCAGCGCTAGACCACGTACTTAAATAAGGAAGTGTGCATTTTATCAGCAAGTCGTTTTATTTTAAGATGAAGGAGGTATACATTATTTAGAAAAAAATAAACAAAAATTCAATTTAAAATTAACATTTATATATTCATAGCTCTTTACATTAATGATTGAATAAATAATTTCTTTTTTTATCACTTGTAATGTCTGTTTAAGAATAATTTAAATTAATATTTGTTAATAAGGATAACTGCTTGTTGTCGTCAACCCATATAATCCAGATCTGTAAATAAAAAAAACAACTATTATAATATAACTTCCGAAGAATTTGATAATCACAAAGCACAAATCTTTGACTGTAGTGCGATTGTCGATTGTTTCGCAGCCAATTCAACTGTTTATTTGAACAACTGAAAACCAAGTGGTGCACCTACTTATGAGCTCAGAGCAATCAAAGCAAGACTAAACAGTTGTGCGGATAGTTTAGTCTCAGGTGGGCCTACGCTCTTACTGTCATAGATGATGGCAATTAACAATAAGAAGGTAATACAATTACTTGAAGAAATACCGTTTAAAAGATAGGACTGACAGAAGATGGATCAAATGACGAGACGAGATTGTATTGTATACTTATACTGATATTATAAAGAAGAAAGATTTTGGTATGTATTAAAATAACACAAACTACTGGGCCGATTTTAAAAATTCTTGCACCATTAAAAAGCTGCGTTTTCAGTGAGTAACATAAGCTATATTTTTTATTACGCGAGCAAAGGCTCGAGCAACTGCTAGTAACAAAATATACCAACCCAGATTTAGACATATCTCCATTGCCCATATTATATGACTTTCCATTACATTTGTTGGATACAACTTCATTCTCTGAAGAGCATTCTTTACCAACTAAATGATCGTATTTCACTGTAGCGGCGAATAATTCCCAAGAACGGTTGTGATTGCAAATACTAGTTAAGCAACCTGGCTGACTTTTGCCACCATTAGGATAAAAATCAGCATGACCAAGAGCCATGTTGGCACCACTTCCACGGCCATTGGTGTGGATGACTTCCACGTAGAGGCCGTCAGTTTTGTCCAAGCGATTTTTGTTATTATGCCAAATTGGACTGACTGGATCAAGACCTGAATGTACCAGAAATATTCCATCAATTTTTATTAGGAGTGTTTTAGTTTTGTCTTTCAACATATTCTGTAAGCGCACGTAAACCTTCGACTAAACTATCACACTTTGATTCCTAGAATCTACAGTTGAGTGTTAGTTTAGTCAAAGGTGTACTCGCTCTAAGGAATGTAAGCTTATGACTAGGGCGTTTGTTATATAAGGCGTAATTTTAGTCTCTTTTCACCCTTTTCTTAAGAGGAAAGGATGGGAAGGAAAAGTGCATTCGATGGTGGAGGAGATGCACGGATATTTCCCCATCCTTTCGTCTCCTTTTCCGTCGATTAAGGGAAGTAAAGCATCTGCAACTGCGGATGTCTATAGGCAACGGTCGCTTCTCCATTTCGGCGGATTCAGGTGGCCGCTTGCTCGTTTGCTTCCGGGTATTGACATCAAAAACAGCAATATGTGTGTTATCATATGGGTATTGAAATAGAATTTAAATTCAACATGTAAACGTAATTCTATATAACTTCATAAGATTAATTAAAGCTTTGCAATTATCACTAATATGGCAGTACATCGATAAATGTTTCTACAAGCGCTTGGAAACAAAGTCTAAAATAATATTAATCGTAATGCTGTGATTCCATCAACATATAAAGTAATTAGTGCTTCAATAATAATTAATAATACCAACAAAAATCGGTTTTCACTCGTTTTTTTATCAGGTAATTATAATACCAATTGATAAAAATTATGACGTTATTTAAACAACGTTACAACTTTTATGGAATGTTTATATAGTAACTAGCTGTTTCCGTGCGACTTTATCAGCATAAAATTATTTTATTGTTTACATGTGTCAAATTGTCAATTGCAAATGTCAAAATGACATGCCATGACAAATCTTGCTTCCTTGATGTTGGCAGCAACTTATGGTCTCTTTCCCACATTAGGGTTTTTATCCAAAACATTTACCCCCTAGGTTTAATTACGTGAAAATATGTAGCCTAAAGCGTGACGTAAGTGTAGGGCTTTTTATTAAAAAAAGAATTATTCAAAAATTTGCTATAATTGCTGACATCTTAGGCAACAAAGAAGTGTGTGTTTACGCTTTATTATAATAGTATAAATAAGTATAGATAGTGAATACTTAAATATTTCATTTATATTTTAAAGAATATGTATGTTTAGATTGTTTTTTTTTCATATTTACCTGTGACACGTCCAACTTTGCCATTCAATTCCCTTCCAGCATTACCAACCACATGGGAGCCAAGACTGAATCCTGCCAAATGCATGGACTCAAGCGATGCACCAGTCGTTTCGCTCAAGAAGTTCAAGAATTGTCCCAGTGCTTTGCCCACGTTCGGTATGTTAGCGATTGCGTTTAGATAGCTACCCATTGCGATTCTACTCCAGTCTAAAATGATCACGTTGACATCGCTTCTCTCAAGATATGCTGGAAATAAAACGATTAAGAATTAGACGACGCAACAAAAATAGCGCGGTTCAAGCTTATCAGATGCGTTAAGGGAAGTTACCTATATCAGTTGCATTTACCGAAATTATTTAATATCAGTTCTCTAATTTGTTCTCTACATTTTCGCTTAACGTGGATGGCTCAGTGGTTTGAGCAATTGACTTCTAATATACAGGTCTTGGGTTCGAATCCCGCCATGTTCCAATGTGATTTTCGATTTTTCGAATCTCATAATGTACATAATTTAATCGGCGTTTTTACGGTGAAGGAAAACATCGTGATGTAATCTGCACATGTCGAAGAAATTCAAAGATATGTGTGAAGTCAACCAACCCGCACTTGGACAGCGTGGTTGATTATGGCCTAGTCACTCCTTATTAGGGTAGGCTCCGAGCTCCTCGGTGGGGACGTATAGTGAGCTGGTGATAATGATTTCGTTTTTATATTTCTACAATTATATTTAATTGTTTTGCTTGTATAATTTACATTCAATGAAGTCATTCTTATAAAGAAAATTACCATCTCTGATGACAGGGTTTATGTTGGTGTTTTGGTTGCTGAACCATCCGTGAGCCACCACCACAGTCGGCACGTTAGGGTTAAAATTTGACGATAAAACAGAATCAATGTTATCTATTTGCAAAAGCTGCGCCGAGGTTGGATTTAATCTGAAACAATAATATTTCAAATTTTTCTTTTCACTATCAAAATACACTATTAGCAAAAAACGTATTTTTTTATATTTACCGCGTGTAGAGGAAATATCGATTTCGTGGATTCCTCGCCATACGTTGTAAAACGTCTTCATCGATTTTCTCTTCCAAGTCTACAATATGAATCTTGTCATCACCACCAATTACCTCAATGAAACGTTCATCTTTCGTAACTGGTACCGCCAAGCTAACACACACTGAAAATAAAATACACTAATAAAAAAATGTAGATTGAAAAACAAAAAAAAATTAATCCAACTGACTATATGCTAACTTGTTAGTATAAATCAGTTCAGCTGTTTAGACTAAAAGCTCATAATCGTCATACAAACACATACATAAAAATGTTTACGTAAAAAATAATTAAATCCTGAGTCCAGTAAACCCGCATTCGTCATCAGCATTAGAGGCATTACAACTGCGGGTGGACCTGGGCCTGGTCCAGTGAATTTCTCTGTATCGGTATATCTTGGGCTTTTTGTTTCCAGCCCTTTAGAAAACCGCATTAGACTTGGCATTTAAGTATAAAACAATTCAGTCGATTTTTTTTGTTTTTTAACTGGGTATACTAAATTCTAGTTAAATAAAACTGAATAAATAGAGGGCTTTATAGAATTTGATATTCCTATTGAAAAAAAAATGGAAACATATTTGTGTTACATATGACCTTCATATGTCGAAATAAAAAAAACATTTTTTAAAATACTTTTTTTTATAAGTTTTTATTTTTCCTAAATGTACACTTACCAAAAGTCGCTAATACAATGATCGCCTTCATTTTTTCACTTTGAACTCTAGTAAAGTAAATGACGGACTATACTTTTGTACTTTTTGAACAAAATCTGATAACTTGTAGATCGTAATCGAAAGAAAAATAAGGGCGAGTACGCACATAACTTAATTTATGAATTTTCATAGAAGTTCAAAAGTAAATGTTATAAAACAATTATTATAGACAGTAGATAGGTTATTTTTGTTCTTTTCTAGGACATGCTAAATCATCAAAGCTGTAAGTTAATTTTTCTTTCTTTTTTTTTTCATTTTTCTTATCAAATTTCTATGACAATTTTTCTATTTCGTAATTACGAAATTTCATTTTTGGGTCTTCTGTGGCCCCACGGAAACCATGATGAAGATATAAAGCCAGGTAAAAATACTTTAAGTTATGTTATTTCTGTTAAAATAGGTTGTCTGGTTATTTCGATTACTTGTATATTTCACATTCAATTGTTTTAAAGCGTTCAGATTAGTGTACATATATTTAACTTTAGTATCTTATTTCTTACTATGGGCGTCACAGCCATGTTATGCTTTAATAAAATATAGTCTTTATTACCTCTTATGTTTTCTTCCAATTTGCACAGAATAACCTTACCAATATGGCCGTTGTATCATCGAACTAATGCAACACCCTTATTTTTGATATCCGACTACTATCCGATTATTAACATAAGCACAATTACGACATTTGAAAACCATGACATAAATATTTTAAATAATGTTTTGGATCACCATTACAAAGCTTATATCGTTATTTCAAATTATAACAAATGGTATTGATTTATAGCACAGACTAAATAACTTTCAAGAATACAGAATGCATCAAAATAGTTAAAAAGCTAACATTACGTACATACGACTATGTTAACTCTAAGTAGTTTAATAAATTCTCTTTGGGTAATTTTTGGTAAATTGAAAATTAAATCAAGTATGAAAATATATGAATATCTTTTTTATATAAAAATTAATTACTTTAGTGTGTCCACAATCTCAATATTTAGATTAAATCTAAAAATATTCCAATTGATAACGTTTTTTTATTTGTAAATATTTATAAAAGTCATAACAATACAGTTCAGTTTGTTTATCTAATTCATTATTAAAAAACTACCTTTCATGAAAATAACTCTGAAGAATAAACCATTAATTACGGTCATGTATAAACAAATTACTTCAAAAGAACAAAGTATAATGTTATTCAAACATCTTGCGGGCTCGGAACTTCACGCGAGCAGCGCAGAATGTTTTAAATATGGAATAAATAAATGCAGGAGGGTACTTCCCACCTGTCTCACTGAAAAGATTGAAACGACCTATACCTTAATTGTGTTCAAAAAATAAAGTAAGTTAATGTAAATATATATTAACTTATTATTATCCGAAGCAATCAAGTATTAAGGACATAATTAGTATAAAACGTTATCTATACAAATGTTTGTAAATACACTATAATCATTCATTTTGTTTGAGTATTGATTAATAACAATAACTACCGTTGTTGCCATTGGACAAAGTAATTGTTTCTACGTGATAATTTTAATTTATTACCCTATGTCGGAATATTTGAATATTCTTACATATATTATGCTAAAGTGCTCTGGTAAGTTACTATTATAATTATGTACATATACCAATAAATGTCAACGTATAAAGTCCTTGTTTTTTTTAATTAAAGTGCCAACCTCGTGCGTTAGCGCCTATAATTTTTCATACGTTGTCAGGACTTAAGTTCTAACCCCATTAGCGCCTGTTGTAATAAAATAGCAACGTTAGCAATAAAGGGATGCCTACAGCTTATAACCTGCGTTGACACTTAATGTTTTGAATTATGCAAAGTGATTCAATTGTGCTGACGGTGCAGGCTGCTT
>NW_013525046.1:2531459-2538433 GCF_000836215.1 Papilio polytes | reverse complement strand
TCCAGACTATCCTCTACTTTTATGCAAAATTGCATCGAGATCCATTCAGCTGTTTACGCTACAAACTCTAACAAACATCGATCTAAACTTTCGCATTTATAATATTAGTAAGAAGTATAGTATTTTAAGACCAACTGCCACTCTCGTCTTTACTGTACTTTACTCTTCAGAACTGGACCGTTGATTTAGGCAACATATGGTCTCAATAGATTGGACATAAGATGTACTATCGGGGAATCTGGTGGTGTCCCTAATTAGAAGTTACAATTGTTTAAAAGTTTTACATGCATTAAGAAGGCGTGAAAAAACTACTGAATTACTAAAAAGGTTTGAGTTTCTGCGTTTGCGCTTCTGCTACCTACTTGGTTATTTATAAGAAGACTCAAAACTTGAAACAAAAGAGAATTTTAAAGTTGTATACTGCAAAGTGTCCCGACTGTACATACAGAAAACATTACAAAGGGGGTAATGTTACACGTGTAATCTTTACATATAATCATTATGATGTGCGTAATTTGAAAATAATGTAACATTGCATTGATCAAGAACACTGAAGTATATCATATCTTTAAATCTAATTATTTTTATCAAGTTCATGGTTTTAATTCATAATATCATACTTTAAATATCAGATATTGCACGTGAGTTTATCGATATCCGGCATCAGTGATTGTTATTGAAATATCTTTGAGAAAGCGTAATTTTTTTGTTTATTTACGTCATTCATATTAATGAAACTTTCACTATCGTGATCGCAAACATCTAATTATGTTTATTATCTAATCTTCTGAACATATGAATATTTACGCAATCGATATCTTTTATGCGATTCTTTTTTTAAATAACCTTGAATTACAAATGTTTTAACTCCGATAATTTAAAAGCTGTTTTCTATTTTTTTAATTTTAATTTTGTATATTTAGTTATGTCACCATTCAATTATTAATTTCGTCAATTTATAATCAAACTAGTTATAAAACTGATTTTTCAATTGTTTTTTCACTCATATGAGTTTGTATATATGTCAATTCCATAGTGATTATGGAGGTCTATGGCTGACTTTTACAAGTGTTATTTTTATATTGTAGCAAACGAGTAAGCGTACAAGGGAGCACACCTAGACATGCGTTGAAGATTCGTTGCCTTTCGGATGGAGGAGACACAGAAAGAGGATGTTTCCCCCGCATAGATGTCCCCTGAAAGGCAGAATTACTTCCACTTAACGTCTTCCTTGCGCGGTCACTCTGTGAACCGGCTCGCATAAGTCAATGCTGGTCGAGCAATTCCACGAAGTTTTTTCGTGTAACAGATGTTCTTGCTGGGCTCTAGCACTGTTTTTTATATGTAAAAAAGGGGGGCAAACGAGCGATGGTAACACAGAGGTGGTCAACGACGCCCATTGAAGTCCGCAACAGGAACTACAGTTGCGTTGCGGGCCTTTGTGGTAGGCTCGCTTGTCATTCGCTTTTATATTCTTCTGAGTTCTATTGTTATTTTTATTTTTTTTATTAATGAAATGTGTTGTTATTTTTCTTAGAACTTGAATAACATAGATCATATGTTTCCCAGCGTGTCGTAAGTTTCTTACAAAGTTTAAAGCGGGTGCTTAGAGGCAAACTTCGCGCACTTCAGCGTTCGTAGCGACGTAATTTCATTTCACTAATTAATCATACTGTATGGGGATGTATTAAAATAGTTGATGTTGTTTTTGATTAATGGCATTATTACTACATTGTTAACATATATGAACTTGAAGTGGTATAAATTACTTAGGCTATACTTTTGTTTTTGACCGACTTCCCAAAAGGTATTCAATTCGTCGATATGTTTTTTTTTTATGTGTGTTACGGCATAACTCCGCCGCTAGTGGACCGATTTGGATAATTCTTTTTTTATCCGAAAGGTAATGCTTGCAGGTGGGTCCCATTTTTTTCTTTTCTTTTTTAAGGTGTCATTTAAGACCAGTGTTATTCTTAACCTTCAACTAAAGTCTATTTATATGGATTCAAGGTCTACCTGTAAGTTAAAGGTGACTAGACCACGTTGACCCATTGTGGGTTTACTTCACAGATTGAATTTATTCGCCGATATGTACAGGTTTCGCGATATTTTCCTTCACCGTAAAAACGCCGGACAAATGCATTTTTTTTTTCTCGGAATTCTTAATAAAGATACCTTGTCTCCGGATTAGGACATGGTTATGTACGGTTACACCTACTAAAACCCCTCGGTGGCCATCCTCTGGTACTACAAGTGGAGCTTCGGGATCTCCGGTGGAACGCACCGGTGCCCCACTACACTCAGCTACTGCGCTTCCCAGAGAGAATACGCTCCATTTGCCTATAAAATTCTACAACGCATATAAATTAAGTTCATAGTGTTAAGTTCCAGCTATAAAACAGTTTTGGTTGCGGAAATCCAATAGATCGAGTTAGTAAGGTCTCGGCTAAGTTAACTCAAGTTCGACGTATAAGTTGGGTGCAATGTTTACACCGAGCAGTGTGTGCGGTTCTATTGGTTTCAAACAGCTTCTATATTAAGTTTGGATTATTTCATACTATATGTTATTTTAAATGAATAAATAAATATAGCGTAAAGACTAGGTTAAAAGTAGCATAATAAATAAGGGAAGGGTTTAAAATAAAAGTGTTGTAATTGCAAGAATAGTTTCACTCAAAATAAACGCTGTTATTACTTGTTATATTTTGTCTAAGAGGAAATTTGAAAGTAGCGCCAGTAGTAAAGAAATTGAGAAGCAAAAGGTTAGCGTTCTATGGACACGTTATGCGACGAGACGATGGAAACATAAACCAGAAAGTGTTAAGATAATAAATATAAGACCGAAGAAAGTATGGATCAATTGTGTGAAAAAGGATATGCTTAAGAAAGGAGTGGATTCAGATATGATGGCTGATAGAGATGTATCGAGCAGCATTACTGTGCCGACCCTCCGTAAGGTATAAAGGCAAGTGGATGTAGATGAATATTTTGTCTAAGTATTTGTTCCTATCTATCACACTGGCAAAAATATACACATAATATTGATAATAATTGGTACATCAAAAAGTAGAAAAATTTTAGCAAAAATCAAGTTATGTTAAATTCGACATAATGTTGGCAACTTTAACACGAACATTTCAAAAGTATGCAGTAATTTCTATTAAATAGATAATAAGTTAAGTTAACAGGTTTCTTTAGGAGTTTAGGAAGAGTTTATTTCACAAACTTTGGTTCTTGATAGCAAGCATCCATCTTCAAAGTGTACCCCTTAATAAATCATACCGTAATTTTATTATACGCCGAGGCTTGAAATCTATTACTCGTTAGTGATCATTATAATACTAGTTGTTCCCGTGCGGCTTCATCCGCATGAAATTATAAAAAAATGATTGTTTACATTTTCAAATTCTAAAATTACCGTTACCACAATGACCTTGCTTTCTTTATATTCGCAGCTTGTTGTTTATAGTCCCTTTCCCATATGAAGATTGTTTTATTTTACATTACCTCCTAAGTTTAATAGCTTGAAAATTCATAGCCTAAAGCATGTCGTAAGTGCAGGGCTGTTTATTTAAGAAAGAATTATTCAAAATATGCTGTGATTGCTGACATCCTACGCCAAAGTAATGTGTGTTTATGCTTTTTTATATAAGCATAGATTAAGTTTACTAATATATATTAAAGCCTTTACATGAAGCGACAATCAAGTAATAGACATACAAAATAATTAAGCTCGGATATTACACTTCAAATAAACCAAGCGCTATGTACAATAACATAAATATTATGTTACTAGATATCCAACATCATTTGTGTTACCATAATAGTGTGGTAAAATATACTAAAAATGAAAATGCCAAATTTTGGATGGATGGATGTTAGATACATATCGACAAAACGGCTTAAAGGATTTCAATAGAATGTGGCAGGGATGAATATTAAGTTTTTTTTTTTAATTCTGTACGAACGCAGCGCCAAAGCTGGGATTTCTAAAGATCAAAATTAAAGCAAGCCAGCAAAGATTACTTAAAGAATCGATAAGAATGCTTAAGTATGAAGTTTTTTATATCCTTGGAAAATAAATGAGAAATTTATTGTAAGTTCTGGCAGTTTCCATGTTCCTTCAGTCTCATTTGGCAAAACACGAAAGTAATATTTTAGACAATGACGCTTCTCGGATCATCTATCAAGATAAATTTGACACGTTGAAGTATTATATATTCAAAGTTTCTTCTTTTCTCATTTCAAATTACTTCTATACGAAAAATTGTTGAAAGTATAAAGGTTATCGCGCATTGATCCACTCGCCTCCCACCTGGCGTAACTCGATCGTAGTAGTCGGCGCGGCGTTACATCCAACTACAGACCGCAAACTGTCCGCTTGTGGTAGCCAGATTTACCAATCGCTATTTTATATCTCTGTACTACTCGATCGGTAACATCGAGGTGGCACCGGCTGAACACCGCAGCAATCGTGAGGCCTGTTGGTGCCAGGTGGGAGAATGGACGAATTGCGCGATAACCCTCATACTCTAAATACAATTTTGCTTTTACCAATAAAAAAACATATGTCTATCTATTGTTCAACAAAAAAGTTTTTATATCATTCCAAAAATAACTGGTTTAATTTAAAATCAAAATAACTTTTTAATTACGGTCGTCAAACTCTTTAAAAATGAGTCGTAGTTTTGATTTTATAATTAAAAGCACATCGATAGTGGCTGGTGTAACATGCTTACGGCGACCTCTTGGGAATTTTATAGCCTAAACTTATTTACAGCTAGGCGTCTTTCGTATTAATAAAATATTCTTTGTACCCTTTTCCAATTGAATTTCATGAATGGATAACATTAAAATTAGACAGAGATAAACTAAATGTAGCGCATAAAGCTTTTTAATAAACAAATCTTTTATTTTTAAACATGTTTGAATTTTAAACGGGCTTCCATTTATCTTATCTTTTGAGGGAAATTTTAGATGGATGGATAATTATTGCATATCTTCAAAATAGCACAATGACTCTCGCAGAAATAAAACAATCATATAGAACATAGCCTGGAAGAGACATTGGTTGAAATGAAGTTTGTTTAATTTAATCAGAAAAAAATAACTCTGATGATTTAAAAAGCCTGAGGACCGGTCCCACCAAATTGTAAATTGTCTGCTAACAATACAACGTGTAAAATATGCAAATATTTCCAATATTGGATTATGTTCCCTTATCTGACAGTGACGTCATTTTTAAGCTATCTGAGCCTCTATCAAGCGGTGGTGGGATATGACCTTATAAACAAAAAAAGACTATAGAATAAAAATGCAAAAAATCTTCTTCCGTCAGTTAATAAAATTCTCATTTTCATGTTCATTTGCAGACTTTTATAAAGTTAACGAAATAGAGACAAGCAAACATTTACGCTTAGTAAGGGCAGTTTTAAACAGAGAAAGTTTTAAATGAAATTGTATTGGCGCTCTACCAAATTCCCAGCTTCGAGGAACGTCTCAAATTATTTTATATCCTAAGTAAACTTACGAACGGAAATCTTTGTTGAAAAAAATTAAATTTACCGTTATTGATATATTGCATTGTTATCTAAAAACTGACAAATCATTTCAATCTTTCTTCCTTCATGTTGGCAGCTTGTAGTTTATGGTCCTTTTTCCACATGAAGGTGTTTTTCCAATTTGATATTCCCCTTAATTTAATAGCGTGAAAATATGTAGCCTAAAGAGTGACGTAAGTGTGTGACATTTTATTAAATAAAGGATTATTCAAAAATACACTGTGATTGCTGACATCTTACGCTACAAAGTCGTATGTGTTTACGCTTCATTATGTTGGTTAAAATATAGATATAGATTATTTAGTACAAGTTCTAGACATTGAGTTAATTCTAAATGAACAAATATTAACTAAATTCTGTATGGCATGTATCGCTTGCATTTGTTTCCTAAACATCAAAAACTCATTCAACAAGATTATAAAGAAAACGAATTACAACAAGTACCATACTCGGGATCATTCAATCTATTACACAATCAACAATTATAAATGCGAAAATTTATATTGAGATGGATGTTTGATAGATTTTGTAGCTTAAACGGCTGAACGGATCGCGATGAAATTTGGCATAGCTGTAGAGTATAGTCTGGGAGAACACATAGCGCTACTTTTTTTTAAGGCGGAGTTGCTGTCAAATGCTTGTTGGTTTAAGTAACAGGCCTTCCACAGCACGTTGTAAGATAAATTCATAGTAGGTAAAGTATTCTAAAAATAACCATTATTTAATTCTGATTATAAATAGTACTTTAAGATTAAATTATGATATTCTAATCTGTTATAATACCACTTAATGCTAATAATACGTTTTTGTTTATCAATCTATCTGATAATTTATTTTAAATCAGTAGCTTATCATTTGACGAAGATAATAATTGTCGTTGAAGAGGCGGTTTTCCATACAAATGGAATTTACAATCGGGGAAACTAACGGTATTCGAATTATGAATCTACAATCGTTTAAAGATTAACAAGACGCGAAATAGTACAACGCAACTCATAAATTTGTCTGCACGAAAAATGTCGGTTAGTAATTACAAGGCTAGTTTCTTTTTAAAATTCTATTTTCTCCACCTTTCTGGCTTTTATGTATATACAATTATTTTTTTTAATACAAAAAGGTGGCAAACGCGCAAGCAGCCACCTAAATCCGCCAAAATGGCGAAGCGACCGCTACCCGCAATTGCAGATGCGATACCATTATCCGACGGAGGAAGAGACGCACATAAAGAGGATATTTCCCCTTCCTATGCATCTCCTCCACCGTCAAATCCACTTCCCCTTCCCAACCTCTCCTTATAAGAAAAGGGTGGTAAAGAGACATGAACTTAAATTAGGCCTCCGGCACCACACTCATCAGACGAAACACGGAATTGCTTCCATTTCACGCCTGTCTTCTGTGTGGTCGTGATATTAC
>NW_013525046.1:2508351-2530856 GCF_000836215.1 Papilio polytes | reverse complement strand
AGGAGAGTGAACAGCTACCTATTAAGCTAGCTCGTACCATCTTTCGACTGCATCGTCACCTCCTTTAGGTGGGATCGTGGTCAAGCGCTAGATTAACAAATAATAAAAAAAAAGAGGACAGACTGTTCCATAACGCGGTTCTTTTAGCGATATCATCATCATCATAAGCCTTTATCTGCCCACATTTTAACGATAAAAATCTACAATTACCTTTACTTTATCATTGTTATTATCTAGAATTTATTATCTGTGGTTCAGATTCATTATGCTCATCGAAGTTATTGATAATAGCAGTAAAATAAATAAATACAGATAATAAAAGCAATAATTTGAACGCCCCCGGGACATCGTTCTCGATATTTCATAACAGATTTAATAAGCCTGAAATTGACAAATGGCTCGCTATGTATTCGTATTGTTTTGATATAATATTAATATTACGTGATTAAACTAAGAGCGTCGGTGGCTCAGGGGTTTGCGCACTTGACTTGTAATCCACAGGTCCTGGGTTTCGAATCCCGACATGTACAAATATTTCATTTTTTCGAATTTCATATGTACATAATTTTACTCGACGTTCGACGGGGATATATAGTGAGCTGGTGATGATGTTGAAACTAATGAAGCCTTTTATAAAAAAAGGGTTTACAAGGTTTTGAGAACCAATTTTAAATTTAATATCAATAAATTACTCTGTTTTCAAATGTATTTGCCAAATAAAATCCTAAGTTTAACTAAGTTTTATCAAGTTATTGTTCAGTTTAAATAATTTGTAAAATGTCTCCACATCAGTCTCCGTTAACACTTATTGAGTTAAAAACCCATTAACACCATCTGGCTTGTTTCTGTCTTCGTTACGACAAACTTAAGGTTTCTTAAGAATTTTCGAATAATTTGTCGTTAATTCCTCTCTTTTAGGAAAGGACGTACTACGAAATTAATGTATGTCTAACACCATTTACAGACCTTATTAACTGACAATTATACTGTACAGTTATAAGCCTGCATACGTCTGTTTTAAGTATATATTTCGAGTGTTCATTATAAAGAATTCAATTAAACAGGTGTGAAGCGATACATTAAACAAGCGTATTTAAAGTTCCCAACTATCTTTGAGTTTTTAAATATAAAAATAGAAACAATATCTTCAAAAAACTAAAGACGTTGCATCAACAAAATTTGATAGTATATTTATTTAAAGTGCACTTTGATATCAAGACACAGTAAATAACAGGAATGTGGCTATGCAGTAGGATTTACAGCAAGATGCTGTTTCCTTCAAATATTTATAACGCAATTCCCGACCTCTACATTCGTCTGCGTTGCGATTTATCTTTACCCGGATATAACTCGGGTATACCCGGCGACACAGTTATAACACAATAAGTTGTACATGAAATTTGACTTCCCAAAATTCTAAAGTGACGCACTGAGAGTCGATTAATAATTAAAGAATCTCCTAAGTGAAGATTTGGAGATAATAAATGTACTGCTAACATTAATTAGCTGTCACTTATAATATTTCATTTTTTCCTAATTCTTTCGCCCGCAATTTTGTCCGGGAATTAAAAAATAAAACAAAAGTAAGTAGCCTATGTCTTCTTCCAGACTATACTCTACATCTATACCAAATCCTCCAGATCCGTTCAGCCGTTTAGGCTACAAACTTTAACAAACATCCGTGCAAACCTTCGCATTTTATAAACCTATTCAACTAGGCTCTAATCTTACGCTTAAATACAATTCGGGTCCGTAGATCTAATCGAATGGATGAAATCGAACAAGCAACTTAACTATCAGGCTATTAGTGATTTAAATATATCTATATTTTTTAGCGGAGCAAAGGAGCAGGGCTTCCGCTCGTGTTAACATCGCGCCCAGATATTCGACTAAACTATCACACAACTGTTTCGTCTCACTTTGATTCCTATGTGCATATATGGAATTGCACACTACTCGATTTAGTGCAACTAAACAGTTAAATTGGCTACAAAACAATCGACAATCGCACAACAGTTCTGCGTTTAGTTGAAGGCGCGCACGCTCCTAGATTACTTACCTGGTAAATGTAACAATAGTGTAAGAGAGGATGTTAGTAGACGAAACCGCCTCAACTGAAACAATTACTTAATCAAATGTTACCAGACTCCCCGAGGTGTTAACGAATGCTAACTTTTACTCGAGCACTGAAAGGGGGTTTTATACGAGTGCGATAATTTCCCATTTAACCACCAAGTTTTTTTTACTATGTTTCTATTTTTAGCTTGTTTTGATACTAAAGTATTTATTTTGCTATATAAAATGTTGGTTTTGTAAATAAAGGTGAAGATACTACGAGTTCATTTAATTATCTATACTAATATAAAGAGGAATAACTAATTTGTATTTTTGTATGTATTAATATAACTCAAAAACTACTGGGCTCGATTTTAAAATCTTTACCATTAGAAAACGTTATCGCTGAGTAACATAGTCTATATTATTTACAATATTTTTTAATTCCATGCGGATGAAGTCGCGAGCAACAGCTAGTTGGTTATAATTCTTTAAACAATTATTCTTATGTTGTCTTTCATTATACGAATGAAAATAAACTAAAACCTACTTTACAAAGTTTGTAACAAATCGTGGGTCAATTTAAAAATAACTAAATGTAAACTATGGTATCTAATTATAAGTATGCACAACTTTATTGATGCGTCAAAAGCTGTCAGTTAGCGCTTTATCTACAAAAGCAGCTGTGTTAATTAACAAACGGGCTTAAAGCTCCTAAAACTTAATTTCAATTTTGCTCCAATCCCCCCGATTATGTCTAAGGATCATCAAATTATATGCCGCTGTTATTTCAATATTAACCTTTGAGACATGGAAAGGGAACGTTTTTCGTTACTCTAGTAAGAGATTTTTGTGAGAATCATTCTTGTAACTATGATTATTTTGTGACTCGTTTCTAGCAAGTAAACTTATCGTTTCTTGTACAGTTAGCTGCGATGTGTGTTGGAAATTTAGTAAAGATATCACGGAATAGATTTAACGACTTTTATTACAGCTACAGCACAAAAGTGACATAACTGGAATAAAATTACAGCATAATACGCAAAGAGTAAACACCATAGACCAAATATGACGTAGATTAACAAACTTAAACCCATATAAAAATGAGAATGAAAATTTATGGGGTTATCGTAGCCTAAACTGCTAAACGGATCTCGATGAAATTTTAAATGGATGTAGAGCATAGTCTGGAAGAACACATAGGCTACTTCTGTATAATTCCACGCGGTTAAGTCGCGGGCGAAAGTATCAATATTTTTACCATATTCTTGTTTACAGTATAGTGCAATTAGAGCTGCAAGCTATATATTACCTTCTCGCTTCAAAGTTATGTTAAACACTTACACGAGATTAAATCTCACCGCAAGCGAGCTAAGAGTTTCAACTGCAAAAATTAGTTTTAATCAAACGTTACGCGGGCGTTTCCCCGAGGCGTTATTAACAGACGCCAACTTTTACATCCCCGCTACCGGCTTTTAAAACAACTGCCATACTTTTTCATTAAGCCCCTAGTTTAATCTTGTAATTTTATGTTAAATGTGTTGAAAATATTGTTAGCTTTGTTAACGTTTCACATTTTTGTTATAGAAATGTTTTTTCAACAAATTCTGTATGTAAATATCCTCATTTAGAGCTTACGCATAACTGTAACTAATTCAACGCACAACTGTTTAGTCTCACATTGATTTATATGCTTATAAGGCGGTGCGCTGACTACTCGTTAATTGTGCAACTAAATAGTTGAATTGGCTACGAAACAATCGACAATCGACCAACACTTGCGATATAGTTTAGTCCAAAATGCGCCCAATCTTAATATTGTTCGTGACATTTCTTAAATTGTACAATACAAAAACAAACATATTTCAAAACTGATTCATTTTTATCAAATTTCAAAACAATATTCAATTTGTCCGTATTTATACTTCTCTTTCGAAGTTTCGCTTCCGAAGTATAATAGTGAAAGCCGTCAAAGAATTATAATTGTTATCTATTTCCAGTTAAACAACTGTCTATATTCATATTAATTCAATCAATTTCCAAATTATACGGCAAACTTGATGAATATTTCCACTTCCAAGCGAAGCAACAGCCTTTCGCAGCAATAAATCTGACAGCGTTAATTGAATTATTCGATGGAGTTCAAAACAAAGTCGTCAATTTAAAATTACTTGGAAACGGAATGGCATTTGTCATTAGGCGATTCAACGAATTGTATTCCAACGTAAATGAATCAAACAGTTGTTCTATTTTGGAAACGAGCGTTATTGTTTTATTATTTGCTAACTGAATCCGGCATGTGTTGCGATGTCAAAGATAATACAGATAATACTCGATAAGTCAAAGTCCAGGGAAACACAAAATATTTTAAGTTATAGAGGTTTTAAGTTATCAAGGGTCTATGTTATAGAGGTTTTGGGCTCTGATGGGAAGGGGACATATTATTTTTTGAAGTTATAGATGTTTTTATGTTACCGAGGTTTGAGTTATCGAGGTTCTACGGCGGAAACACACATTACAGTAAAATGGAGTAGCTGGCATCGTCACAGGCACGTGGAAGTTACTGGTGCAATGCGTACAAGCCAGTAAAAATCACGTGGTCGTACAAGCATATGACTAACGTGTCAGTGTCAAGTTTCATGCCCATTCGCCCTCGACTTATATGCCCGTAGCTATCACAAAATCAAATATCTTTACACTGACAAAGACTTACATCCCAGTTTAAATACTGTAACTAGTGTTTAGTGCGATATACAACCTCTTTGGCTGACAAGAATTATGAATACAGCCAAAAAGGTTGCATACTGGCTACCGAGACTTTTGCGTGGCTTGTTAAAAAATAGATGTAGTGAAAACAAAAGAAGGATAAGGCGTATAACGAACATGTAATTGATATAGTTTTGTAGATTAAAAATAAAGATGTTTTGTTTATTTATAAATTAATTTTATTTTTGGTTGCCGCGCTAACACGTTAAACAACTAGCATCTGCCAGTACGTTGCATGCAAGTGTACATTAATGTCGAGTAGTCATTTCTAGAAAGGAGTATTATTTTTATTTTGTTTTTAAATAAGAACAAACCATTGCTTCTATGGATATTAACAAAATTTTATTATAATCTGTACCGTGCGAACTTGTAACATACAAATTTATAGATTAAAACCGGGGACATGTTTTCAAACCGATACAGTATTTCAGACCGGCGATGACGTAATTTGTCATACTTTAATCGACAAGCGACGTTCCTGAGCTGCAATTCATAACGAGGTATTACGAAACAGTACATTGAAAAAATAAGTCATTATTTAAACATATCTCATATTCTTGTTATTACATTTTCATTTTTAAATCTACAATATTCATCAAATTAATTAAAAATGCTTTATTTAACGTTGTTTAGCAGAATTATAAAAATCGCCCGCGACTTCGTTCGCGCAAAATTAAAAAAAAAAACAAATGCAAGTAGCCTATATGTTCTTCCAGACTATTCTCTACATCTATGCCAAATTTAATCGAAATCCATTCAACCGTTTAGACTACAAACCTTAACGAACATCCATCCATCCATCTAATTTAATTTATATTGGTATGATATTTCAAGTTAAGGGATAAATAACGTATACAAATTTGACTAATGAAATAAAATTAGTGTGTAGAGAAACTGTCAAATAATAGTAAGAATTAAAAATTTAATTTAAATACTGTAATGTAGAAACATAGATAGGTTTACGTGAAAGGTAACATGATCAAGAAGGGAGTGATGACTGAGATGACGTATGATAGAGTTATGTGGAGGACAAAAACCAGTTGCGCCACTACGGGAGTAAGATAAGGAGAGATGATGATGAACGTAGAGTTATAGATCTTCGTATATTAAAATTACTGTTGTTAACAATGTGGCGATTATATCGTAGGCTTAAATAAGACAAACCCGCGTAGTTAGTGGGGACGATACGTTATTATACCGAAAGCAGAGTTGTACCAGAACTACATTTAATCAGTTACTCCGAGATATAGTTCCCCCAGGCGCAGTTAAATGTTTTTACTTATGTCGAGATTAAATTAAATTGTGTGGCTGCATAAATTAGTTTCTCTTGTAAACTAAGGGTCTCTTTTATTACCCGAGTGTTGTGTATGGGGGTTTGTTTCTTCTTAAAATAAATTTGTCTACTCTGGTTCATCATCAGCGACTGGAAGGGAACCAAAAGAGAGGGCAAGACGATGAGCTAGGGACCCCTTCTTGTAATATTGAAAATATTCTTTTGTTTCAAAGTAAAGAGAATGTTTATCAACATGTCCCATTTAAGATATCTAAGTACCTTAGTATTTCCATTTACTTTATCTTATCTTACTAATATTATGAATGCGAAAGTTTACATGGATGGATGGATGTTTGTTAGAGTTTGTAATCTAAACGTCTGAAAGGATCTCAATGAAATTTGGCATATTCGAAGAGGATAGTCTGGAAGAACACATAGGCTTCCAATTTATTTTTAATTATTCGCTAGTGTTTATTTAAAAATGTTGACTTGCTATGGCTGCTGACTGCTTCTTCTCCTGGTGACGCCCATACTCTGGTTTATTTGGTTTATAATGCTGATAACCCTATTTATAACTCTGAATGGATAACATAAATTTAATTATATTAAGACCCGTCTTACCGGGATTTGAGAAATTTTAAGCCGTAATTATTTTAGAATTAGAACCTTGTGCAAAGTTACCCCTTGAGGAATTGAAGCTTTGTGATAACAGAGTAAATAATGTTATGTCTACTGACAGTATTGGTAATATCCATTATAACTGTGGACCTACACTGTCGAAAATCATTTAAATGGGACAGTTAAGATGGATGGATGTTTGTTAGAGTTTGTAGCCTAAACGGCTTAACGGATCTTGATGAAATTTGGCATACATGTAGAACACGTTTGGAAGAACACGTAGGCTAATTGCTTATTTAATTCTACGCGAACGGAGTCGCGAGCGAAAACTACTTCTACATAATTAAAAGCTTAAAAATATTTCCTCAAATCTGTACGAGATATAAATTTGATTTTGAAAACAAAATGCAGCGGTTAAAATGAAATTTGTAGAGATTACGAGCTCCCGGCGCGGAAGATTATGTTACCCGCTTTACATAAAGTACGGACTGAGTCTTTGATGGGATAACATCAGATCCGGTAAGAACGGAAGAAACGTAATAGTTGAGTGTTAAAATCATATTTCATTGAAAAGTTTTATACTTGTCGAAATGATACTTTATTAACTAAATAAATCACTGCCATAAAAAACATAATCCTGTTTTAAACGTGTTAAAAAGTTTAAAAAAACACAATTTTGACTAACTATCGCACTACTGTTTAGTCGCGCTTTGATTCCTATGATCTTATATGGAAGTGCGGACACTATTCGATTTTTAGTTGTGCAACTAAACAGTTGAATGGGCTTCGAAACAATCGACAAACACACAAAAGTTGTCGAGTTTAGTCAAAGGTGTGCGCCCGCTCTAAGAATCATAAAAAAAATGAACAGTAGTGAATTGATCGCTTTTATTTTTCAACTAGCTTTCGCCCGCGACTCTGTCCGTGTAGAAGTAAAAAAAACTAGTGAGTAGCCTATATGTTCTTCCAGACTATCCTCTACATCTATACCAAATTTCATCGAAATCCGATCAGCCGTATAGGCTACAAACTCTGACAAACATCTATCTAAACTTTCGCATTTATAATATTAGTAGGATAGCTACCAAGTAATTCGTACTCACCCACTAAAACGGTACTGTTTGGATTTCAAATGAAATTTACTTCGGTTTTCTTAAGGTTGCCAGGCGCAGATATTTATCAAACTCAGCCACTAGGAGCATACGTGCTTGTCAACCAGAGCATGATGGATCACTGTAACGACAAGATAAAATATCGCATCAGCTTATTTGAACTTCATATCTGTATGTCCGGCTTATAAAGAAAATATTTGAAAAGAAACGAGACGAAATTATTAATTTCATACTAGAAATAGTTATACTTAGTTCCAACCGGAATACCAGCATCTAAATCAGAAGACCAGCAATTGCTAAGGGGTTTTAAATAAATAAAATAAATAAATAACCTTAAATCTAATATTTTTACAGATTTCATTTTATTTCTTGCATCTCTTGCAAATCATTTATTTTTTCGCTTTTTTAAATAACTCCACAAACTTCAAGTCATTGTTTTCTGAAACGATATACTTACATTTTTTTCTTCTTAAATATTATTTGCAGTCTTTCGTTTATTTTACATAAGTATCCAGAAATTTCATCATAAAAGATTTTCCTTGAACTCGTCCAAGAAAGTGTTTTAATAATTTTTAAAAATGAACTACATTTCTTCGATGAAAAATTCATGATTGATGGTGAACGTTCAAGCTCGATTTTACTATGCAGATGTTTAAAATTTTTTTACATAGGTTAGACATGAAGATAAATTTACATAAAATTTTTAAGATAGCAACCAATATGATTGGAAAGAAGAATGTCTGCAATCACTGCATATTTTTAAATTATTCTTTCTTTAATAAAAAGCCCTACACTGATTACACGCTTTAGACTGTATATTTTCACGCTAATTAAATTCGGGGGTAATTGGAAAAAAACCTTCATATGGGAAAGGGACCATAAACTACAAGCTGCCAACATTAAGAAAGCGAGTTATTATGATAACGGTAATTAAGACATTTGCAATTAAACGAACGAAGAAACAGCTAGTAAAAAAATAACACAAAAACGAGTTCATGCAGACTATTATATACTTCTATACCAAATTTCATAGATATCTAGTTCAGAAGTTTAGGCTACAAACTCTAACAAACATCCAATCATCCATTCATCTATACTTTCGCATTTATAACATATAAGATTAAAACATTTAGAACTGCTTCCTCTTGGCTCTTTTAAATGAATTTATGACGTAGCTTTATAAACAAGATGTTAAATTAATTTTCCAACAACGAAGAGAATTTCATTATCTTTCAGGCGTCTGTAATGACGTCACCTGACATGACTCACCGTTTATCAAAAAATCATAAATTTATATTTAAAAAATATCTAAACTCTTCTTTCATCCACATGTGAAAACATTTAGTAAACATGTACGGGGTCAAACGTCTTGGAGAATGGGAAAAAATTCCCATTGGGCTGATCGGTCTACCGATCAATCGGCCCAACGGGAAACACCGGGGCAAAAGAACGGCGAATCGGATTCTCTACTGTTATTAGGTTTTTTATTATTAATGTCTTATTTAAGTTCATGTTTTGCGACATGAAAGATATGAGCTTCTCCAACTCATTATGATGAGCAAAGTCGCAGGCAGAAGACGCGTTGGAAGGAAAAGGAAATCATGGCTAAGAAACATCCGGGAGTGGACAAGTTTCGCCAGCGTCGAACAACATTTTCGCTGGGCACAGGACAGGGTGAGATTCGCTGAGCTGACGGCCAACCTCCAGTAATGGAGAGGCATTAGAAAAATAAGTCTTTTTTTAAAAACTTGATAATTTGCTTTTAAACTACACATGACTGATAGTTATGCTAATCAATAAGAAAGAAAAAATATGTGGATTATTCAATTGTATTAGTTGTTAAAAACGTCGATTTTCTTAGTCAAATCAACCTGTTTTTTTACCAAACTTTTCCCTAAAACATTTTAAATGAAAAAACAATTTTTCCTGTTTACACGTTTACTTTAATCAGCAAACGGAAAAATGTAAATAAAAAAAACACTAATTGGATTTCCCGACAAGCTTCAAAACAAATTTGCCGATGGAAAATTTATTTACAGTTTAGGAAGTAACGTTCTTATTTGACAATTTGATGAATGTTTCTTGTTTTGTTATATAGAAAACAAAAGAATAGTAAGCATATCATCATTATTTTCTGTGAAAAAAAACAAATGACAATTATGGTTAAAGTGTTTTTTCTCCAAAACAAAACACGACACTATCTTTACTAATATTTTGAAGAGAAACTCAAAAACTACCGGAGCGATTTAAAAAAATACCATTTAAAAGTAACAATATGGCTATAATTTTTTTTTATATTCCGACCAGGGGGTTATTAGCTAATTTAAGTATAAGAAATCCTTATATTTCTTACTAATATTATAAATGCGAAAGTTTATATGGATGGATGTTTGTTAGAGTTCGTAGCCTAAACAGCTGAACGGATCTCGATGAAATTTGGCATAGATGTAGAGTATAGTCTGGACAAAAACATAAGCTACACACTTCTATATTTTTTAAAGCCACGCGGACGGAGTCGCGGACGAAAGCTACTTAAATGCATAAAACTAATTTGCAAAGCATTCTCAAGTTATATGTTTAAACCTACTGTAAACAGTAAGTTATATTGTAAGAATGGAACCTAAGCGATTTTACTTCTAAAAGCATCAGACATGAACCGATGTGATATTTTATATCGCCTGCAGAACCATCGATCATACTCAGATTGACAGGCACATGTGCTCCCAGTTGCGGATCGCTGTGATAAATATTAGCGAGACCATTAAAACTTTCCCTATATACTATTAGAGATGTTACCGTCAAATTTTGAAGATCGCATTTTTATGATGTGCCTATAAATAATGTATAGATTCGGAAAATTTCATGTCGAAAGAATTCAGCACTTGACTTGCATTTATTAACAGATGTTAAGTTATTTATAAACGACTAGCTGTTCCCGTATGGCTTCATGCGCATGTAATTATGAAAATTTTATTTCATTGTTTACATTTGTCAAATTATCAATATCAAATGTCAAAATGACATGACATGACAATCCATGGCGATCTTACTTTCTTGATGTTGGCAGCAACTTATAGTCTCTTTCCCACATTAGGGTTTTTATCCAAAATATTTACCCCCTAAGTTTAATGGCGTGAAAATATATTGCCTAAAGCGTGACGTAAGTGTAGGGCTTTTCATAAAAAAAGGAATTATTCAAAAATATGCTGTAATAGCTGACATCTTACGCAACAAAGAAGTGTTTGTTTACGTTTTACTATAATGGTATAGATAAAAGCCATTTTTATAATTCGCTTATTCAAAAATAGCGGCGTTCGCACATTCCTTTAAATAATTACCGTTATATATTAGGTTTGAGTAATTCGAAATGGTTTTCATATGTATGTAAACCGTGCCTTTAGACATTTTTTTATAAGACGAAATGTAAAATGTACTTTATTTTACCAATACTTACATTTCTATCTTTTCGTAGTAACATAATTTAAAAATTTCAAACAGTAGTCCCTAGTTACAAACATAAAAAAGTCAAAGGAGAAATAGACTGAAATCTACAAAATTGTAAAGAGACTTCTAAAGTTTCTAAATTCTAAAGTAACAATAATGGAATACTTAATATGAGCGTTTTTCGGTAACGAAAGTAACGAATTTATTAAACCAAATCTATTCAAAGAAAAAATATTTAAACATAAAAGTGAAACTGTATTTCATTTTATTTTTAACTTATAACTGTATCTTATCACGATCACTTTGAAAGGTTTAAAAGTATATTTTTGATTTAAATAAAAATGCTTTAACCAACAAACCCAAGAAATCTTATTTATTTACATGAAAAGGAGATAAAATTAGATCGATCATCATCCTTTCAAAGATAACAGATCAATAAAAATAGCTACCTTGACAATGAGCAGAGAGTGTTTCACTTGGGTAATACCTACGATTTAAAAGCCCAATGGGAATTTTTAAAATCAATCGGCACTACGGGAAAAAAACTCCTATAGCCCCTATAGGCTAATAGTCTCAAAGGAAAAATCCTCAAAAATAATTAGAATACTCCTACAGGGTTCGGTAAAGAACATGAGAAATTCAAATTTTAATCTTTATTACAACATCCTGTATATCGTATGCATTCGGTCAGATCTCAGTCTAAATGCAGATGACATGCAGATTATGGCATCACAATGACGGATGGACAAGGCAATACTATGCAAATAAAGCACCTAGAACAGATGACCTTTGAGAGTGATGTACTTTGACGGTTCTTACAAACCACAAATGCATTATTTTACTTATATTATAAATGCGAAAGTTTACATGGATCTTTGTTAGAGTTTGCGGAGTAAACTGCTGAACGGATCTCAATGAAATTTGGCAAAAATGTAAAGAAATGTCTATAAGAAGTCATAGGCTACTTGGTTTTTTTTACGAATTGGAATATATTTCATTTATTTAAAATTTAAATGGGTAAATAAAAATAAAGAATTGAGATTTTGTTCAACTTATTCTAGGAATAAAACAATGAAATCTAGGACAAACAGAAAAAATGCTATTCATAAAAATATTTCAATTTTTAAAATATAAGTTTATTATACTTTGAATTCAAGAAATTCTTTGTCAAATTCTCGAAAGTTGAATTTTATAGGTTTAAATTAGTTCGTTAAAATTATTTCTCGAACCTCATTTTAATAACCTAACGAGGACATCTATACTAATATTATTAAGAGGAAAGATTTGTATTTTTGTATTTTGTACGTATTGAAATAACTCAAAAACTACTGGGCCGATTTCAAAAATTCTTTCACCATTAGAAAGGTCATTTTTCTGTGAGTAACATAGGCTACGTTTTTTATAATTACTTTAATTTCACGAGTCGAAGTCGCGAGCAACAGTAAGTTATAAATACAAAGATCAATGTGGATAAAACCATTAAATTTTCTCCTCGTAAAATTGGTTATATGTAAAATCTTTATGACATATTCTACGCGTTTGTTAATGAACTTTCAAACCCGTACAAAACTGTACAATAAAAATCGGGTTAATTTGTATTTATTTCATTGTTATAACGCGCGGACAACTTTGACTAAACTATGGCACAACTGTTTAGTTGCGCTTTAATTCCTTTCAGCTTAAGGTGCGCATACTATTTGATATTAGTTGTGCAATTAAACAATTGAATTGGCTGCAATATATCAATTTTGTATTTAGTGTGTAGTATAGTAACATTGGTGTTGTCCTATTACAGTGCCTCGATTGATATCAACAGCTACCGGTCATTTTTCAATCACACTGGATTCCATCTATCTAGTTAACTGCTTTTCAAAATTTTAGTCTTGTTTTATACACTTTCAATTATCTTCAACCTTGACGTTATAAATCATCGAAATAATGATGGGGTCCACTAATCATTAACCCTTTTCTTGTTAGTGTATCTGTAGAGATACATCATTTTTTTTTTCTAAACACCTTGGGTCATTGAATATTATTTTGATATTCGAAAAAATAAAATTCTGCCAAGTTAAGGGTTAAAAGAAAAAGAGAAGAGAAAAATTGACTGCGACACAATCGACAGTCGCACAACAGTTGCGTCATTTCAGTCAACATTGTGCGGCCGCTCTAAAAAGCAAACAAATTCAACATTACAATACTATGGTTAAACAAAAACCATCCCAAAAGGATTTGAAAAAATAATCTTTATGTGCAAAGACATCGCCGGACTGAGTCGGGGTCACAAATTGGATTGCGAATGTTTTTCTCGGACCTTATATATATGTTAATAAGTTGACCTATCAGGACCTGGCTAAAGAGAAAATTGTCTATTTGGTGTATTGTTACTATTCCAATGTTATTACGTTGACTTTACAGAAATAGGTTAGATGAATATGGAAATTTAGAGAGAATTTCGTATTTATATAAGACCGTAGAAAGTGTGGATGGATTGTGTGAAAGAGAATATGCTTAAGAAGGGAGTGGATTCAGATATGACGGCTGATAGAGATGTATGGAAGAGCAGTAGATTATGCCGATCCACCTTAGGGAAAATGGTAAATTGATGACGATGATTCGTTTTAACATAAATAACATTGTGTGCGTCCAAGATAATCTTACTAACATTGTAAATATCAAAACTTAGATGGGTAGATTGATGTTTGTGACCTAAGCGACTGAACAGATTTTTGTAAAATTTTGCAAAGATGTAGAGCAGAGTCTGGAAGAACACATAGGCTATTTATTTATGTTTTTTGTAATTCCACGCGGACAAAGCTGCGGAAGAAAGCTAGTGAAATGTATCTTTTTTTGTGTAAAACACATCTAAATGTAACATTTTATAACTGTTTCTTGTCAAATAATATAAAACAGTAACAAAAATTGTAAAAGAAAAGTAATGAAGAAACTCAAAACTACTGGCCCGTTTTAAAAATCCTTTTGCCATTAGAAAACATCATTTTTAATAGTAATATAGGCATTTCGTGTGGACAAAGTCACTAGCAAAAGCTAGTTAATAAGGTAATTAAGGTCGATTTATGTAACCTAAGACAGTCAATAAAAGAAATGAATAACGAGAATTGTTGAAGTGAAATATTTCACGAACTCTATTTAAAAATTCAACATAAAACTGAACAAAAACTTTTTCATTTCCACTGTAAAGGTTAATACAAAGGCGCGGTCTGAAGTAATACAATACTATGCAAATTGGGTCCTTTCGACTTTGCCCTTGTAACATACGTTTACCATAATATGAAGGGTTCGACTGGAGTTTGGGTCAACGTCACGTCGGTGAGCATATAGTTATGTACGGACCAGTGTCGTTCGTGTGCCGTGTTACCTCACTTATTTTTAATACTTTAAAATAAGATTATTCTACGACAAATTAAACGTATATCATCGTAATACTCCAATCAATAGCAGCAAAAAAGCGAGATTGCCATGTCAACAGCAATTTAACAGTGGTAAAGCCCGCTTTAACATCTTTACACGAATGGGACGCCTCGCCCTGTAATACCACGACCACACAGAAGACAGGCGTGAAGTGGAAGTAATTCTGCGTTTCGTCTGATGAGTGTGTTGCCGGAGGTCCAACTTTAGTCCCTTTTCCTTCCCGCCCTTTTTCTTTTTAGGAAAGAACGCGAACGGAACCTTGATATGACAATGGAGGAGACGCATAGGAAGTTTCCTCCTCCATCGATTAAGAGTAGGCAACGCATCCGCTATTGTAAATGTCTATGGCGGTCACTTCGCCATTTTGGTGGATTCAGATGGCCGCTTGCTCGTTGGCCTTCTTATGATATAAAATTAAAATGTAAGCCAATGGCTTTCGTTGTCATTTGAATTTTGACATTTACAAATAAATAATTTTTAATCACAACTATAACTAATTACTTTCTAAATGAATGTTTTGAATTAAATGAAATGTTTACTAACAATAGAATATATTTTAATATACTGCATGAAACTATGTAGAATTATTCGTAGCTTAAATTAAGATGGCTCGAATAGTACATAACCTTGTAGGCTTTAGATTTGTCGTGCGAAAGTAATTAAGAAGCGCGACTAGACTTTGTATATTAAATTCCTTTCACACCTGACATGTCTAAAACAAAGATCGCATTAAGCTCTACATCTTACATCGAATAATTTCATTTAATATACGAACTAATTTAACGGGACTTATTGTCTAAAAATTGAATGTAAATTTAATTAAATTCTCAACATTTTCCTTTGAATTTTTCTTTGTAGAAATAATTATTAATTAAAATTCTACTTTAGCATTAAGATAAGATAAGCATTGGATAAGATACGAAATATATTAGAGGTTGATAAATAAGGAGTAAAAGGTTAGAGTGGTATGGGCATGTTATGAGAAGGGATAAATCGCATGTAACAAGAAGGATGTTAGTTATGAATGTGGAGGGGTACATCGGTAGAGGTAGACCTAGAAAGAGATGGATGAAGATGGATGATGATTCTACTTTAGCATTGTTTGAAACATTTACTCGTAAATAGCATTTCTATTTTTACAAACATTTTTAATGGAAAAAAATTACAAAATCTTCGTAATCTTTAATCATGTATTTAATTTAACTAAAATTAAATTTAAACTAAAATTAAAATTTTACAGTGGAAGTGCCCGCTTTAACATCTTAGCACGAATGGGCCGGCACGGCCGGTGTAATACCACGATCACACAAAAGACAGGCGTGAAATGGAAGCAATTCCGTGTTTCGTCTGATGAGTGTGGTTCCGGAGGCCTAATTTAAGTCCCTTTCTCTTTACCACCCTTTTCTTACAAGGAGAGGTTAGGAAGGGGAAGTGGATTTGACTGTGGAGGAGATGCATAGGAAGGGGATATATCCTCATTATATGCGTCTCCTCCTCCGTCGTATAAGGGTAGGCAACGCATCTGCAATTATGGATGTCTATGGGCAGCGGTCGCTTCGCCATTTTGGCGGATTCTACTGGCCGCTTGCTCGTTTGCCACCTTATGTTATAAAAAAAATTAAAAATCATTTGAAAGGTAAAATTTTCTTTAAAGTTATTTTTTCAACTTTCCAAAACTCTTATCAATATAAATGAATCTTAACAAAAGCTCGGTAAAATTTCTCAAACAAATATAGGTTTTTATAAAGTAAATATTTAGCTTGCCTTAAGTTTATCTAAATACGAAAGTTAAGTTTAACCTCGATGAAGTAAATGGGATAAAATGTATAAAACACAATTGTATTGAGTTATATTTGTAAGACGATGGAACAAAGCGGTCGGATCTTGTATCGCTTTGAACTAAACTTGCTCTCTCTGTTCTGTACATAATGTTTTTTTCATTCGTATCTTGTTCGACGCGATTGATTTATGCTTGGAGCACTTTTTCGATTCGAATGTTTTATTTCCTTTTTAACGTTTGTTTAATAAGTTCTTTATTGAATTTAGCTAACCTACTTCTGACCAAAACAACCTTCTCCTAAATTAAGGTGGCTCTTATAAGCATCATTTAAAACGTAAATTTTAAGTTCATAATTTTGATTGAAATTTAGGTAGGTCCTTAACTGAAATGACATCTATCTTACTAATGTTATAAATGAGAAAGATGTTATGGATGGGTATTGTAAGAGTTTATAGCCTCAACTGCTGAACGGATTTAGATGAATCTTTGCATAAATGTATAGGATAGTGTGCAAGAACACAAAAGCTTACTCACTTTTTAAATTCCAGGCAGATGGAGTCGCTGACGAAAGGTAGTGTAAGAATACTGTAATTACTTGTTGAAAACTGCTGTTAGGGTCTTTCAGTGGTCCAAAATTCACTATCTCATTTTACTGAATCATTTTGTTATAAACGAGCGAGATGGATGTCATTATGTTTATTGCTGCTGCTAACATAATTTATATGTAGATAGATGCACTAAAAATGTAGATGAGTGAGGACGGCGTCCAATTAATCCGACTAGGAATGCTGGTTGCATATAAATTGTTGAATTCCATTAAATTCTAAACCTACTTCTACTAACAAATATTTGTATATGGTTTAATATTTATGATTTTGATGTTAACATTTGGATGGTAGAAATATAAAAAAATACTAGAGCTACAGATGCGTTGCTACCCTTTGGATTTTGGATTCTTAATACCATCAAGAAATTCTCTTACTGAGTATTTCTTCCTAATAATTTAAATACCAAAGTTTAGATGGATTTTTGTTAGAGTTTTTAGCCTAAACTGCTGAACGGATCTAGATGAAATTTGGCATAGATGTAGAGGATAGTCTGGAAGAACACATAGGCTATTTACTTTTGATTTTTAATTTCATGCGAACGGAGTCGCTGGCGGAAGCTACATACATTTATCAATAATTTGTAAATGGAAATGTATTTGAAATTTATTCAGAAATAATATCGAATTTCGTAGCCTAAAAATCATATATCCCGTAGTTCTACGGAAAAACATTTTCTAGGAATATGATGAATTCATTCTGCTTTCAAATGGAAACCAAAACGGTGTAGCGGTCGGAGATCCTACAAAAGCGGACTTAATTTATCTTTGAAAAGATAGCTGGAGGACCGATGTGAATGGGCAATTTTCGTTGAAAATTTTTTTCTATGATTCCTGTTTTCATAATTAAACTTCGAACATATTAAAACTTTATATTTAATAACTTTTACGGTGACATGATCAGTGATGACTGAGATGACGGATGATAGAGTTATGTGCTACTTGAATCACTAATATAACTCATTACATCACAGCTTGTGAATAAAAAAAATAATCTACCTTTACAATTAATTTACTTATAATAATATATTCGAAGGAGTCAAGGTCTCAAAAAAAAAGACTGGACAAAACGAGGGTCGAACGAGCAAAATTTTTTGCGTAAACTTTTATCCTTGTGGAAAAGTGAGAGCATCCAACCGCATTGGACCTCACTTTATTAGCTTAGGAGCCCGTAACACCCGGGTGTAGCCGAAAAAGGGTTTAAATTAAGCTTCGTTCATTTGTTATGCCAGCTCCGAAACTTTTTTCACACACCGTCTTCTGACTCGAAACGCCTTTGTTTGCTCACGGCTCGTTTTCTGCCTAACAATGAATTGTAAACATACGAGAAAAAAATGTAAAAAAAGTAAAGGTAATTTACATTTTATTTAACTTAAGTTAGATATTGAATAATGTTTTTTTTTAATTATTCGCTATATGCTGGAAATTAATTCAACAAGATCAAATAACAATAACACTAGAGAGCAATTTCATTATAATGGAAAACTACTTTTCCAAATTTTAATGGAAATATAATTTTAATTATAATGAAACTAATAGAAGAAAAATAATTTATACTTTTAATGAATCCGTTTAATTATTCCAGTGGTTAAAAATTAAGTACATTGCATTTTAAGGCCGAGTCTAGACACATCCAATTACTTCAATTTAATGACAGTCTGTACCTTGCGGTATTTAAAATTAAAACGTTTGCATTCATTACATCGTTATGCTTGTCTTGTTACTGTAACATGCAGTAATTAACTTACGTTAAATAGTATTTTTACAGTGTTTTTGTTCAATGAAATTTCTACACAACACAATTTGAAAATATGGCCCCGCAAAAACCATATGATTGGTTTGTCCGCGGCAGCGATGTATTATGTTTTTTTTTATATTAGGAGGGGGCAAACGAGACACAAAGGTGGTCAGCGACCAGCGACGCCCATGAACATCCGCAACACCAGAGGAACTACAGATGCGCTGCCGGCCTTTGAGGAAATTGTAGGCTCGCTTTATTATATAGAGTGTAATAGTGGTGTATATGTAGTTGTGTAATAACACAATTTATGTGTGAAATTATTATAACATACATACGTAAAATACTGTATATTATAAAATACCAAATGATGGACTATTTTCAAAGAGATAGCTTTCTAAACGTTTAATAAATTTTATTTTTGAATTTGTATTTGCGATTTCAGGTGGTAATGCATTGAACATGTACAAGTGGAAGATGGCAAATGAATAATCGACCTAATTAGCTAATACAGAAATCTGTAGACATTTGAAAGAAGTTCAACATTAAAGATGCGTCATTTACCTCCAGTTTAAAAAAAAGTGGGGACAACAATTTAGAGGATATTCCCCTAAACAACAAATTTACTCCTTCCTATTTGAAAGATTTTCCAAAAGATGGTTATCCATTCGTCTATATGTTTTTGTGTGGTGCCGTATATCTCCGGCCCTGGTTGAATTTTACATATTTTTTTATCCGAAAGGTAGTGTTGCGGGTTGGTCTCTTTCTTTGTTTGAATTTTGGAGTCAAGGACTGCGGCGTGTTTTAAGAGTTTTTTATTTGATTAATGCCGTAATTTTACATGTGCCTTCTCTGTTTACATAAAAAAATAGTCGTTGAAATTACATTAAAGTTGAAAGCGAAGATTACTTTGTAAAGTTTTCAACTGATACGACGTGAAGCATCATTACTTAGTGAAATTAAAAATTCATTCACTTTGCTTTGGTTGAGTTGCACAACAAAATTGGAACAGGTCGCAAGTTCCATTAAATTAAATTCAAATGACATTAAAAACAGTTAAAAAGGAATTGACTCCTTTGTTATTATGCTTATAAAATTATTTATTTCGATATTGGGAAATATTACCTCTTACTTCGACAGATTATTTCATAATGCAACATTTTGTAAATATCAAAATTTTACAATTTTGTTTTCGTAAGACGCGGATTTCTTGCCACGTCTGGGTCTGCCCGTGAATATGTAACTGTGCCGAAATATAGGGAGCTCAAAGAACCCAATCGTGGTAAGAAACCCGTGTCTTACGTTCATATTTGTAAAAACCATGACGGTTGTTTTCTGTACAACACATCACTGTAGAAGTAAATTAATAATTTTAAAATTAACAAACAGTGGATGTACTGCATTCAAATCGTACAGACGAGGTATTGTTATGAAGATATCTCAGCTATTTTTCTACTGTCTTTTATTGTTATTCAACAACTGTGAAATTGCGGTATTGAAATGCAAAGGACTGGGAACCGTGTTTTGAACGTAGACGAGTAAAGAAATGGATTTTAATTTTTCTAATGGATTTCCTAGATCCAACGTTGTTTTAAATCTTTTTACATAAGAACTATGATAAATTATTAAAGTATTGTAAATTGCTATTATCATTAACCACAGGTTTATATATAACAATATTAGGAAAAAAAGTAACCTGTAATATGCGCGTCTATGTCCTCTACCCTTCAGTAAAAGTCTTGTCGAAATCGGCACAGCCATTTCGTATATTATCCGGGACAAACGCGTCTTTTAAACAGAAAGGCAGACACACGAAAAAAATAATGCGATTTTCGATATCAGCAACGCAAATAAATCATGTTCCCGAAATCTTCTGATATTGCAAACAGACACTGCAATTTTATTATATGTATAGATAATGCTAGGTTTAATCTGTTTGCATTTTAATTGAAAATTTAACATCGGCTACTGAAAACTTTTAAGTTACTTAATTTTAAGTTCAACTGAATTTAAGCATTATTAAGTTGACATGAAACTGATAAGGTGCACGTGTGGTTGGAAATTTTAAATTTATAACTTAGATTATTATCTATTTTCACAATTTGAATGACAGCACATATGGGGTTTGCAGAAATGTATAAATTATATTCAGACTAGATGCCTTTTTACAATCATACTTCATACTAATATTATAAATGCAAAAGTTTAGATGAATGGATGGATGGATGGATGGATGTTTGCTAGAGTTTGTAGCCTAAACGGCTGAACCGATTTTGATAAAATTTGGTATAGATGTAGAGGATAGTCTGGAAGAACACATAGGCTACTCACTTTTGTTATTTTTAATTCCACGCGGACGGAGTTACGGGCACAAGCTAGTGCATTATAAAATTAAATAAAAAAAAGCTTTTTACTTTCAGCCAGTTGTAATTCAGTGTCTATTTATATATTTTTTTTCTTTTGTTATTACGTCTATTTACGAATATTTAAACATTATTTTCAACTATTAAAATTATTTCAGTTAAAACTAAGCTAAAAAAGTAAACATATTTGTTGATAAACAGGATAAGTTTTTTTCCAACGCGATAGAGATAATTAAAAAAACGTATTAACGAATAAACAACAGTGAATAATCCTCCGTCGATGGGAAAAGATTATTTCTTTCATTATCCCTCTTCTTTCATGTTCTGGGTTTCCGAAACTGATAACATCAAATAATACGTATTGGTAGAAATGAAAACCTTTTGTATATACGCTAATAGATCAATATCTTTGCGGTAATGAAATTTTTTCCCTTATTTGATGTTAATATCTTATAACACGATCTGTTAAAAAACAATCTATTAAGCTTTGAAAGAAAAAAAACTAAAAGTGGCGTTACCAGGGGAGGCTAGCTGTCAGCTTTAGCGGGTCGAAAGATGTAAGATATATATTAAAATTTATTCGAATACGACATGTTAATAGTTGCTTCATCCATACCCATCTAGATTTAATCTAGATCAGTGTCTAGCCCATGCCTAACAAGTTATTGTAATTGTTTTGCCATTCGAAGCGCTAAGATTGTGAAATTTGAATAAGTTACCAAATACCACTTCTATTTTAACAATGATCTATGATGTTATAAAATCATACTATGTAATATTATAAATGCGAAAGTTTAGATGGATGGATGTTTGTTAGAGTTTGTAGTCTAAACGGCTGCACGGATCTCGACGACATTTGGTATAAATGCAGAAGATAGTCTGGAAGAACATACAGTCTAAAGGTTTTTGATTTTTTTTTTGGAATTTCACGCGGCCTGAGTCGCGGGCGAAAGCTAGTAAAGCATAAAGTCGGCCTCGTTTTGTAATAATAAAAGTGCCATTTCCATTAGCTGCATATCTGAGGTTTCCGACAGCTATGAAATTGCACAGAACTAGGTTTGCATTTACACAATTTGTATTAACGTTAAAAAGATAAAATCAATTATTTTAAAACTATATGATGATAAAAGTCTTTGTCAAGAAACAACGGTCATTGAATGAAAACGCATGCACACCTTCGACTAAACTATCGCACAACTGTTTAGTCTTGCTTTGATTCCTATAAGCTTATATGAACGCATACTACTCGATTTTTAGTTGTGCAACTAAACAGTTGAATGGGCTGCGAAACAATCGACAATCGCACACCAGTTGTGCGCCCGC
>NW_013525046.1:2503015-2508249 GCF_000836215.1 Papilio polytes | reverse complement strand
AAAACCTTTTGTATATACGCTAATAGATCAATATCTTTGCGGTAATGAAATTTTTTCCCTTATTTGATGTTAATATCTTATAACACGATCTATTCGAAAAACAATCTATTAAGCTTTGAAAGAAAAAAAACTAAAAGTGGCGTTACCAGGGGAGGCTAGCTGCCAGCTTTAGCGGGTCGAAAGATGTAAAATATATATTAAAATTTATTTGAATACGACATGTTAATAGTTGTTTCATCCATACCCATCTAGATTTAATTTAGATCATCGTCTAGCCCATGCCTATCAAGTTATTGTACTTGTTTCGCCATTCGAAACGCTAAGATTGTGACCCCTAATGTAAAATTTGAAAAATTACCAAATACCACTTCTATTTTAACAATGATCTATGACGTTATACAATCATATTATATATGCGAAAGTTTAGATGGATGGATGTTTGTTAGAGTTTGTAGCCTAAACGGCTGAACGGATCTCGATGAAATTTGGTATTAATGCAGAAGATAGTATGGAAGAACATACAGTCTAAAGTTTTTTGATTTTTTTTGGAATTTCACGCGGACTGAGTCGCAGGCGAAAGCTAGTAAAGCATAAAGTCGGCCTCGTTTTGTAATAATAAAAGTGCCATTTCCATTAGCTGCATATCTGCGGTTTCCGACAGCTATGAAATTGCACAGAACTAAGTTTGCATTTACACAATTTGTATTAACGTTAAAATGCTAAAACCAATTATTTTAAAACTATATCATGATAAAAGTCTTTGTCAAGAAACAACGGTCATTGAATAAGAACGCATGCACACCTTCGACTAAACTATCGCACAACTGTTTAGTCTTGCTTTGATTCATATAAGCTTATATGAACGCATACTACTCGATTTTTAGTTGTGCAACTAAACAGTTGAATGGACTGCGAAACAATCGACAATCGCACACCAGTTGTGCGCCCGCTCTAAGAAAAGGTAAGGCTCCCCCGGTCTAGTTGTTGGCAACGACTAAATACTTCTTAATATGACCATTAATCTAATAAATAAGTAATAAAAAATTTAGTTTCAAAAAGGAATCTCAACTCAATGTGTAAGCTTACAAAATGTAACATCTTACAAATGTTAAAATCCGAGTCGCGTTCACAAAGTAACAAAAGAAAACGTTAAAATGAGTTATGTATGTGTGATCCTTCTCTATCGTCTGCAGCCAGCTCACACCGACAGAATTTATAACTGCCATCTCGCATACCGTTTCCGTTTTCAATCTTAAAAATGAGATATGAAATGTGGAATGGTTACAACTGTTTCGAGTTTAGTGTGGCACTTATATCTCAGTTAACAGATAGTAATAATTAAATTCATCCCATATCTACGTATTTAATAATACAGAAAAGGAAATTAAGTAACGATTGTTAAAAAAAAATGACAAACAAATAAAAAAAAGTCAACTTTGTTGTCTTTTAGAAACGTTACAAATGTTTTTTAATGGTAGAGTTGACTTTTTCACAGCTTTTTCAACAATTATTTACCAAACAAATTTATAAAATTACTAGATGTTTTTCGCGATTTCTAAAAAGCCTATGTATTTTTCCATCTATCTTCTACATATATGCAATCATCGTGATCTGTTTAGTAGTTTAGGCTACAATCATCATCACCAGCTCACTATACGTCCCCACTGAGGGGCTACCTAATAAGCCTACCCTAATAAGGGGTGACTAGGCCATAGTCAACCACGCTGGCCAAGTGCGGGTTGGTTGACTTCACACATATCTTTGAATTTCTTCGCCGATATGTGCAGGTTGCATCACGATGTTTTCCTTCACCGTAACAACGTCGAGTAAATTATGTACATATGAAAATTCGAAAACTCGAAAATCACATTGGTACATGGCGGGATTCGAACCCAAGACCTGTAATTACAAGTCAAGTGTTCAAACCACTGAGCCACCGACGCTCCCAAACTAGGCTAGGCTACAAACTCTAACAAATATTCCTCCATCTAAACTCAATTATAATATTAATAAGTGTGATAGTAAGATTTAGTACAACTTTTGAACGTGGAATTGTATAGAGCTTCCTTAGGTTAGTGAAAAAGCAACAATTCCCTTCACGCCACCCCTCCCGAGCGACCCATCTTTATCATGGTAATAGACAAAGTCTTTGCATTCGGGTGCGATCAATTGCTTGCCAACGACTGTGAAATTGGCTTTCCCTTCGCCCAAATTAGATTGTCTATTTTAATACGTTAAAAAAACTGGTTATATTTTACATACGTATTTGAGTAAGCAGTACTAAGAGCGGGCATCGCACAACTGTACGACTGTCGATTGTTTCGCAGCCCATTCAAATGTTAGAATCAAAGCGAGACTAAACAGTGTGCGATACTTTAGTCCAAGGTCTGCGCGATCTTTTAAAAATACCATTTCATTACCAACGTCTAAAGAGTCACCCCTTATTAGGGTAGGCTCCGAGCCCCTCGGTGGGGACGTATAGTGAGCTGGTGATGATGATGATCTAAAGAGTATGAGGGTTTAATTCTGAGTGTTCAATTAAATAAATATTTGCATATAAATTAAACCTTTATTACAATGCGAATAAATTATCTTATTACATATTATTATTTTATTATTTATATTATAAATGCAAAAGTTTAGATGGATGGATGGATGTTTGTTAGAGTTTGTAGCCTTAACGGCAAAAGGATCTCGATGAAATTTAGCATAGATATAGAGGATAGCCTGTAAGAACACATAGGCTACTCACTGTTTTTTTTTAATTCCACGCGGACGGAGTCGCGGGCGAAAGCTAGTTAAGTTATATTTATAGAAGTGGATTTTCTATTCGCAAGAAAAACAGTCCTTTGTTTTATGCCGCTTGTTAGTCGAAGCGGGATTGTTCAGCTGAACAAATATTCAGATCAACACACTTTTTAGAAGCACTTACGTAATTTGTAACAAGGTTTTATCTTCAGTACTGGTTTGTTATTTGTTAATATCCCATACTTTTTAGAGCATAGTATAAAGTAGATTTAAAATTCCAAATAATATAAAAAAAATGGATATGTCATAACAACACACGATCGTTTTGTTGTATGTCCTGCTTACACTTCAAAACATGGTTATACGATTTAAAAAGGAACTTAAATTCAAACAAAAAGGATGACAATTTCGCCATTAGACACTGAATAAAATAGACTATATTTTACATCAACGGAAAAGGTATGGATATAACAGAAAAGATATGACATGTATATTCTTTGCCATGGAGGCGAAACCAGGGAGGATCGCTTGTTCTATACATTAAAAAAAAACTACATTTAAATTACTATATATTTAAATTTACGATCTGTACAATGTAATGTATACATTAAGAGCAAAGTATACAAGTGGTCCTATTTTCTTTTTGAAAATGAAATACAAAAAGGCAAAAATGTATATTTTTTTATGCGAATAGAGCGTTAACAGTGAAGAGGTCATCTATTTTCATTAGAGGTCGTTCTAACATGAAACGGGCGTGTTGTTAAGAGTTATATTTTCCACTTCAAGTCAAAATGTAACCGTAATAAGTGGAAGATATAGTAAATTTCTTTTATTGCAAAGAAAATTACGTTTGATTTTTATATGTAACATTCATAAGCGTTTCTCGGAATCAATGTTGAAATTTACACCATCAAAAAAAAAATGTCACGGCTTATTTTCCACCAGTACTTTTACATAATTTTAGTTTTGTAGTTTTTTAGTTTAACATTTATACCACACTTTAAGAGCGAGCGCACACCTTTGTAAACTATCGCACAACTGTTGTGCGATTGTCGATTGTTTCGCAGCCAATTCAACTGTTCAGTTGCACAACTAAAAATCGCATAGAAGTCAAAGCAAGATTAAACAGTCGTAAAGTGTAGTTTCAGACACGCTCCAAAGAAACATTGTAAAGTCATGTTAATGTTACATTATTTTAAAATATTAATTGCAGATAAATCCCATAAAAAGAACCTTTTTAAGATAATAATAAAGTCAAAATATTTCATAAATTTTATATAAGTATTTCCAATAACCTATAAGACGAGATAATTTAAAAAAACGATTTTAAGTACGTCTAGACTCTCGACTACTTCAATAAACTTATATTAAATTCTTTCCGTTGCTACAAACTAGATTAAGTTAATCTTTTCTGTCCCTTTACTTATATAACTTTTGTGCCGAAGTTGTGTTAATGTGGAGCATCGGTGGCTTAAAGGTTAACACTTAACTTGTATTCTTTATGGGGTGATAAAAGAGATGACGAAATTGTACAACCAGGGCTTATATTTATCGACTGGCAGGCGACGAGGCAACAGACGACGCTGACGCTCTCTCGTGTCGGAGGCCAAGACTCACTTTGGGTCGCTGCGCCAACGCAGTAAGGGCTTATATAAGAGACTAGTCTAAAAGTAGCTACTGCAAGCGACTTAGTCCCGGTGGAATTTAAAAAAAAGTTAGTAGCCTATGTGTTTTCCCAGACTGTGCTCTACATATATGCCAAATTTCATCGTGATCCGTTCAGCTGTTTAGGCGGCAAACTCTAACAAACATCCATCCATCTAAACATTTATATAGTTAGATAAGATTACGGGTGTCATATGACTATCAGTCTATCTACTCTAGTAAAAAGTTCGATAAGTGAGACTAATACAGTCCAATCTACACTAATGTTATAAAGAGGACAGATTTGTATTTTGTACTTTTGTATCTATACAAATAACTCAAAAACTACTGGGCCAATTTTCAAAATTCTTTCAGCATTAGAAAGGTAATTTATCTGTGAATAACATAGGCTACATTTTATGGTGTATATTTTTTTTTTAAGTTACGCGGATGAAGTCGCGAGCAACTACTAGTGTACATAATATATACATTTTAAATCAAAAACATCTACATGCCAGTTAGTTTTGTATTTTAACTTACACTAAACAAAAACTGTATTCTATTTTGCGTAGTTATATTGCATTTGTTAGGAATATTTGCACAGCTGTGTTGATGCGGAACAATTAACAAGATTTCAATTCAGTTCGATTATTCATATTGGAAAAGTTCCACTTATTAAGAGTTACTAGTGAAAAATTAATATAACCACATCTATACATATAGCAAATTGGAATCATCACCAGCTCACTATACGTCTCCACCGAGGGGCTCGGAGCCTACCCTAATAAGGGGTGACTAGGCCATAGTCAACCACGCTGGCCAAGTGCGGGTTGGTTGACTTC
>NW_013525046.1:2486840-2501866 GCF_000836215.1 Papilio polytes | reverse complement strand
ACAGTTGTAGAATTTAGTTATTAAATTACCTTATTAAAAATAAAATAAGTTACCAACACTATTATTGTTCAACAGGTGTTACAAGGAAAAACAATGAGAAAAATTCTATATTGTTATATTTTATTACCTTACTTCCGCAAAGCAAACGGGGACGTCCCAACCTGGAGATAATTCAATCAACGGTAAAGGAAATAAAACAATATAGTTGCTTTAATACATTAATTTACTACTAAAAATATACGTAATACAATTATTTTGACATATCAAACCAATTAAATATTATTCTCGCAATTTTTATTGACGTCATCTAAACCTTTCAGGTTTGAACAAATTGTCCCTTTTATAATGTATACCAAGTCATTTTTAAGATATATTACATGTATAGATTACTCTTACAAATCTATAGCTACCACTAATAGCTACTAAATAGAGTCCCTTAGTGGCTATTAAATGTCTCATTGTCCATTTTTATAATCAACTCAACTATCGCGTAGGTTGAGAATGACAAGCCATACTGTCTTAAGCTATCAAATTCCATTACCAAGAAAATACACAATTCACAATAAACGTCTATAAATGGAAACTTTACTTCAAGTCAAAGACTTTTACAAAAGAAGTTTCTAGTTATAGAATAACTTAAATATAATAACCGTCCGCGTGGAATTAAAAAAAAAGAGACTATACTTGAGAGCTATGCCAAATTTCATCCAGATCGGTTCAGCCTTTTAGGCTTCAAACTCTAACATCCATCAATCCATCCTAACTTTCGCATTTATAAGATATTTCCTTAAATTCGACTTTTAATTGAATTGATTTAAATAGGTAAATCGCTTACTTAAAAACACGGAAAAACAAAATACCAACAAACAAATAAACTTTCTAATAAAACTATATTTTAAAGTAAATTGCTTGGAAGAACTTAGATAGTCTGTACTTGTAGTTTTAACGATACAATATCTGTCTTAGCAACGGCTAATGTAAACTATTTGTGCTACTTCTTAAAGCACATAACTCTGTGTCTTGTGGACCTTTATTTATCTCTTCCAGCTAATTAATTTTGTATAAGTCTCGTAGATATTTTAGATTAAGGTAAACATAAACTACCAGTTTTGATTGAAGCTATATTCTTATTTCAAATACAAATGCATTAGCGGAAGCTAAAGAATAAACAGGTAGTTTACGAAAAAGAAAGTTTATTTTCCATCAGAGCTAACAAAGAGCTCGGTACGAACAATAAATTCATATTTATATTGCACATCAAAACTTTCTTTGTTGCTTTATTACTGAACGCTTCGAGAAGCGCATTTTTGTTCCTTTCTTTTTAATTATTGCATTATATTAAACGGAAACTTGAGACGCTTTTAGTCGTGGAATAATTTAATTAAATATTTTTACTGTCCATAAGTATATCTATACTAATATAATAAAGCGTAAATACATACTACTTGTGGCGTAAGATGTCAGCAATTACAGCATATTTCATAATAAATCTAACTTAAATAAAAAACCACACATTTACGCTTTAGGCTACTTCTTTTACGCTATTAAACTTAGGGGATAGTTAAATTTAAAAAAAAATATTCATGTAGTAAAGGTACCATAAACTACAAGCTGCCAACATCAAGGAAGGAAGATTGCCATGGTTCTCATTTGTGCATTCGAATTTTTACAAACGTACATAATAAGATAAAGTTTTTAAAATTGCATTTAGATGAAGAAGCACGAGAACAGGTAGTGTAACATAAATGAGAAATGGGTTCGATAATATGTTAGCCATAATGTTGAAATTTTAAAATTTGCTTTAGTTCTTCAGTAATATCAGAGAATTGGTTACCAGCGTGTTGGTTTTTGTGAGACATGGTCTGCGAATACAAACGTTCTTTTTATGCAAACAAGCCTGAGGCTGACAGAGAAAATTATCGGGGACGACACTCTAAAATGGGCAGTGTTAAATTAGAAAAAAGTAATTTGAAGATATTATCAAAGAACTTCTGATATAAAGTACTGAGATGTTTCGTTATTAAGAAACAGATATTTTAAATTACTAAAACTGCTGTTTATCATTAATTTGGAGGCATATTCTACTATAGATAGATAGTATAATAATATAATAAAACGTAAACACACACTACTTCGTGGTATAGGATGTCAACAATCAAATGTTTTTGAATAATTTTTTTTTTAATAACAGCCCTACACACGACATGCTCTAGGCTATATATTGCACGCTATTAAACTTAGGGAGTAAATAAATTGGAAAAAACCTTCATGTGGGAAAGGGACCATAAACTACAAGCTGCCAACATCAAGGAAGCATTGTCACGGTTGTCATTTGAGCATTTGAATTTTGAAATTTGCAATTGAGATAATGGCAAATTTAAAAATGAAATACTGTTTTTATGATTTCACGCGGATGAAGTCGCACGGAAACAGTTAATTAGATCATAGAGTAATAACCAAGTTGTATATCAAACGTTTTACATTAACTTAACTTAAGATTATGAATCAAAATATTAAAGTTTTAACAGAATATATGCTAACAAGAATATCAAATCACATCTACGAAATATAAATCAATCAAAGTTCGTCTTCTATGATCCATTGGTAAATTCGAAACTCTAAATAATATAACTCAGTGCCCACAAAGCGAAGTTCTCAGTACGGGAACTATTGAGCAAGCAATTGCTTCGGGCTTCCAAGTCAGACTTACGAATCGAAATCAAACATTTCTACTAGAATGCATTTGAAGATATCGAATTTTATTACGCAGTTGTGATCTTGTATATTGAGGGAACTGTATCTTTTAGAGCGGGCGTTCTTTGACTAAACTATCGTACAACTGTTGTCGATTGTTTCGCAGTCAATTAAATTGTTTAGTTGCTCAACTAAAAATCGAGTACTGTATCCATATACGAGTATTAATGGAAACGCGACTAAACAGTTGTGCGATAATCGAAGGTGTGCGCGTGCCCTTATTTATAGAAACACTTAGTTTTCGATATAATGAGTTCCAAAATATTTTTTAAATATACACTAATATTACATGGACGAACGATTTGTATTTTTGTATGTATTGAAATAACTCAAAAACCACTGGGCTGATTTCAAAAACTTTATCCCTATTAAAAAGCTACGTTATCACTGAGTGACATTTATTTTATTTTTTATTATTTTTGATTTCCACGCAGGCGAAGTCACGAGCAACAGTTAGTACTTTATATTTCAAATATTTATAATAACAATAATTTTATTTAATTGACAATAAGAAAGGTTACAATACACTGCATTTATTTACTTCTATATACACTTATATCTATTATATGTATAGCTATAAAAGGCACAAAACAAACATTCCATTTTAGTATTTAGAACTAAAAACTAACCTATATAGAATGAGGACACATTCATCTCGTTTGAAATAAAAAAAAATCGCAACTCGTATGCAGAACTGAACGTCAAATACATTTTTCACTGCATTCAAATGGCACCGCCATAGCCTCGTCACAACTTACTCAAATCAATTTGAGATCGAATTTCTATTGTTTGTCCACATACTACATATATTCTTTGTTACTTAACAGAAGAAATTATTACCGCAACAATGGGTTCCTTTAATACCTTTAGAGCTTATTATTTTCCCAATATCTTTAAAAAAATAATAATACAGAAAATGACGTTTATTTGCTGAAGAAAATTGTTATATCAAAGCGCGCCTGATTTTTATGAATAGCAATTTTTCATTTACATTATCTCACTATCCTTATTATTATATTTATATATAAATTTACTATTAAACCGCAACGTTTTCGATAGTGCTTATTCAGATATTGGAAATGAAGCGTATTTACTATTCAAAGAGGTTTCCGATATATCTCAATGTGTTTGTATTCGTATTGCTTCTTACGCGCTTTGAGTGTGCATGATTTATACCGATTTACCCTCCGTAGCTCTAGATCAACCCCTGTATACTGCTTACAAGTAATATTTAATTGCTTAAATATAACCAACCGTATAGATTTATTAGCAAATGTTTCAACATACATTTTAATTTTTAATGTCTTGCTACGCCGTAGACCTGTTACGCTGTATGCTACACATAACTTAAAAGCGTAGAGGCAATGAGTATGAAAGTATGTTGATTTTAAAACGGTAACTGCCAATGTATGTGACGAAATAGCTGAATAAAATTAACATAATAAATTTATATGTAGTATTAAATTTATTACAAAAATACTTAACTTTGTGTTAAGTGAATATTTTGACGTTTGAGTCAAACAGCAATAACTCAAAGTGATAAATATTTTTCCACGTTTCAGTCTAGCTCCCGTACTCGCTGCGTATTTTTCTTTGCTTTGTTTATGAAATATGTACTCGTTTCCCGCAGAATGTGACTTCTACTTTCCGTTCTAGATTACGTAACGCATATCTTCTAATAATTATTTTTACATTGTCATAAAATGCTGTCGGAAAATCAGCACAGCTTCCAGTGTCTCCAACATCACTTGAGTTGATAAATCAGATTTCATTTAGACTAGCTTTCGCGACTACGTCTGTTCTGATTAAAAAAAACACTAGTAATAAACCTACGTGTTCTTTCAGGCCTCATGTTAACGTGTCAAATTTTAATGCGATCTGTTCAGCAGTTTAGGCTACAAACTCTAACAAACGTCCATCTCTTTGCCATTTATAATATTAATAACGTTTCCTTGAGTTAAACAATAGTTCAGTCAACTCAATAAGTGCTATCTAGTAAACAGCTTTCTTCTCTTCTTACTTCTCTTCTTCTCCTTTCTGGTAATGAAAAATATGGTACATTTATTCAATTATATACCCTATCTAAACGACTTACGTTACGATATCAATTGCTTCTATTGTTAACTAAGGTCCCGCTTATAAGTTACGTCGCCCACAGCCTATATACTTCGGACGCGTGACTTTGAATATTCGCTTACAATCGCAGTATAAAAGAATCGCGTCCTCAATAAATTTCCCACGGGCATCGGGTATGCGGTATCTATTGTGTTTGTTCACTTTACATAATATATTCAAAATAACCTATCGTAATAAATGCAATAACTTAGTATATATTATTGAATATAAATTTATTAAAAAAAAATATTACATGTAATTTCAGATAAAAATATTTTCACAATGACTTGTATTATCATAATATATTCTTTGACAATGATCAGTAAAATTATAAATTCTTGAAGCACGCGCCCATCTTTGATAAAACTCTTGTGCAAATTTTGTGCGATTGTCTATTGTTTCACAGGCTATTCAACTGTATAGTTGAACAACTAAAATAAACTTTTTAATAAAAAAAAACAAAACCGACTTCCAAACAAAATACACTAAAAACAAAATATTCTCACTAACAAACTTTTTAATAAAAAAAAACCGACTTCCAAAAAAAAAATTAAAAAAAACGTACAGTCGAATTGAGTACCTCCTTCTTTTGGGAAGTCGGTCAAAAATCAAGTAGTGTGCGCACTTCATACGAATCCGCGCGACTAAATAGTTGTGCGATAGCTTAGTCAAAGGTGTGCGCCGTCTCGAATTAATTACTATTAGAGAATTAAATACTTTTTCTAAGGTTTTATTTATTACAGTCAGTGAAGAGGACGCGAACCGGGACGGAGGAACGCGCGGAGAAAATCAAAATAAAAACTGAAAAAAAAGAAAATAGAAAAAATTGATATAAAAAGGGAAAATGATACTTAAACAGCGTTGCAACGATTGTAAGAATTTATTAAAGAAAAAAAATATTTACAAAAAGTATAAAATTTAAAAGAGTATAAATTCTAATTAAAAAAAAAGTATAAGAAGTAAAAAAAAAAAACCTTGAAATATTTATTCTTACAGATACAAAGTGCATTTGAACTTAGACGTTCCAATAATAAAACCGTAATATCTCATGATATAACTATCTAGAATTGTTCTGTCAAATTTGATATTTGATTGGAAAGTAAGAAGTTCAATGATCGATCTGACTTAGTGTCTCTAAATATTACATCGAGAACTCAGCGCAGTTTCCCATCTTAGTGAACTATCGAACAGTACTGCAACATAAAGTTCTACAACTTGCTATCATTTCTTACCGCCTTTATAAATATTCTATTGTTTCGAAATGACTACACAATTCTTATCTTTGTTTTAAACACAACGATATAATTTTTTAACCCTATCCCACCACTGGCTGACAGAGGTTTAGATACCTTAAAAAGGACGTCACTGTCAGTTAAGGGAACAAAATCCGGTATTTCCATCAAATACTTTACGCGTTGGATTGTTATCAGACAATTTTCAATTTGGTAGGACCGGTCATAGACATCCGCAATTGCAGATGCGATACCTACCCTTAATCGATAGAGGAGGAGATGCACATAAAGACGATATTTTTTCTTCCTATGCGTCTCCCCCGTCAAATCCACTTTCCTTCTCGTCCTTACCTCTTAAGAAAAAGGTGAATAAGAAAGGGTACTAAAGTTAGGCTTTCGGCACCAGACCCATGAGACGAAACTCGGAGTTGCTCCCACTTCACGACTCTCTTATTTTATGTGGTATTTATTTTATGTGGATTACATTTTTAACTAACTACTACTATTCTTTAAAAGAAGTACTTATCGGTCAGACAGTGAGAATTATTTCGGCCTATCGTATAGGTTTTAATTAAGCCCGTCTCAGTAGTTGAGTATCTTGTTCAAAGCTACACCTTGTAATTAAATTATTCTCATGAGGTTCGGCCATTTTACCGATATTGATTGATTATACTAAGAGCGGACATTTAAGCTAAAATATATCGGTAGCTACTGCTTGGAATAATCCGTCTGTTTACGAATAATGTTAGCAAATCTTTGAGTAAAAATTATATGTTTTTTTGTACTTTTTGTCACTTAAAAGAAAGTGAATACAACTTTTTAAACTACTAAGACTACAATCAATTTAAGACATAAAAATGTTATTTGCATTGAATGCTAATGAGTTTGTAAATAAAAGCGTACTGAACTAGCTTTTGCCCGTGACTTCGTCCACGCAGTATTAAAATAAAAAAGCAGCCTATAATATGCCCGTCTATGTCAGCACCCTGCAGTGAAAGACCGGTCTAAATCGGTCCAGTCGTTTCGGAGATTACTCGGAACAAACGCGGCTTGCAGACAGTCAGACAGTCAAAAATTATTTAAATGCGATTTTCGTTATCAGCAAAGCAAATACAATTCCCGAAATCTGGATTTTTTTACTGATATTACAAACAGACATTGCACTTTTATTATATGTATAGTTATAGATAATCTAAAAAACAAAAGACACTTGCAACATGCATTCTTTTAAGAATGTACAAAACTTCTTACAACTGTTCTCGATTCGTTAACAATGTACACTAAAATCATTTCCTATTATCGTTATTAGTGTTGTGTTAGGAACAGTTCACTAAAGGAACTTGCGCTGCCGTTACTTTTATTGGCCAATAAACTTCGCCAAACTACGAATCTGTGCAACTACGATACGCTTACTTTTATTTCTTGCTATTTTCATTAAGGTTATTCTTCGTTATTTTTACGTGAAAATAGTAAGTGAGTTAGTACACAGAGTGCATATTTAACTGGCATGCAATTTTTTTTTGTAACTTAAGGTGGTAAACGAGCAAGCGGCCTGAATCCACCGAAATGGAAAGCGACCGCTGCCCATAAACATCCGCAATTGCAGATGCGTTGCCTACCCTTAATAGACGAAGGATGAGACGCACGTGAAGATAATATTTCCCTTTCCTATTCGTCTCCTCCACCGTCAAATCCACTTTTCATTTCCCTCCTTTCCTCTTAAGAAAAGAGCGAAAAGGGAAAGGGACTAAAATTAGGCCATTGGTAAAAGTTTGCCAGCTACTGTCTCGTATACCCGGAAAGAATCAATACAGCATTCAATTTGAGAACAGCGTGTATAATACGAGAACGTCTCTTTGCCTGAAATTTTCTATTTCATAGCGCGTACGAGCATAATATGCAAGCATGTTTTAAACTTTTCTCACTGAATACATAAAACGAATTCGCTGCACGAATTTTTACAGCGAAAGCCGCATTTATTTGACATATTCTGCTATTTAAAAATAGTAAACGCTTAAATTATGGAATCAAAATATTTGCTCTAGTAAATTATAGAACATAGTAGTTGATGTTCTAGGAAATTCAAAGATATGTGTGAAGTCAACCCGCTGTGGGCCAGTGTGGTTGACAATAGCTTAATTACCTACTTAGTGTATGCTCCAGCGCCTCAGTAAATTATTAAGTAACTATTTGTTTAACTTAACAAAAGATACTTTCATTACTTCTGAATTTAAATCTTTCTTGTTATGTTATCACTAGCTGTTTCCGTGCGGCTTCATCCGCGTGAAATTACCATATAAAAACTTTATTTTATTGTTTACATTTGTGTTATGTCGAAATTCAAATGCACAAAACCTTGGTTCCTTGATTGTTGACAGCTCGTAGCTTATGGTCTCTTTCCCACATTAGGATTTTTATCCAATTTATTTTACCCTCTAAGTTTAATAGCGTGAAAATATACAGCCTAAAGCGTGACGTAAGTGTAGGGCTTTTTATTAAAAAAAGAATTATATTCAAACATATGCAGTAATTGCTCACATCTTACGCCACAAAGAAGTGTGTGTTTACGCTTTATTATATTAGTATAGATTTAAGCATTTACTTTAAACCATTGTTAAATTGAATTCTATAATAATAAGTAATTAAGTAAGAAAGATAATTATCTAAAGTTTCAAAAATACTTCATCTAGTTATATGTAAGGAGACTTTGTTAAACTGCTATTCAGTTCCTCACAAAGAACCTCACGAAGAAACTACAAGGGCTGTTCACGTGACGACATCTGAGGATGCCTCGTGACTTTGTCTTGTTAAAACTAAACTTTTACACAAGATTTTTATAAACTTTATTCTGTATTGTTACAGTAGAATCATTAAAAATGGTTACATTTTGATTATTATAAATAACGTTAATATTGAATATGTTAACAATCTTAAATACGAACTAAAATTGTTTATTCAAAAACTAGTTTTTGCCCGCGATTCCGTCCGTGTGGAATTAAAAAAAAAAACAAAAGTGAGCCTATGTGTTCTTCCAGACTATCATCTACATCTATACCAAATTTCATTGAAAACCGTTCAGCCGTTTAGACTACAAACTCTTACAAACATTCATATATCCATCTAAACTTTCGTCTTTATCATATCAGTGTGATGATTATCTTATTAATAAATTTAAATTAATGCTATAACATGGACATAATAGTTTTTTTACAATATACTATAAGCATTTTTATCAATAAATATGTGTAAGCCGTAACGAGGTGTGAGTCGGTTAGAAGGTAAATGTTATTTTAACTTTTGACTAATAGAAAGGGACGGAAGCTGTTATAACCGTTTTCTTTGTGTGTAATAATTCAATGTTTATTGTAAACGACCAGAAAATTATTTTTTGATATTAACTTAATGATGGTCGATGAAAATGGGCAGCAGTGTAACACATAAGTGTAGTCTAAATTAAAATGTAAAGACAAATGTTAAACGTTAGAAGCCTTGAATGTATTGTTCATCTAACAAGAGGTATGAAAGCGCCTTGTTCAGTTTCTGTAAGGGCACTCCAATTAATCTCTCCCGAGCTCTGAGGAATTGTGCTCCTACAATGCATTGTTCCGTCTTAATAAACTGCCACATACTTGATCATTATGGATTAAATATGGCTTCTATGTTACGTGCTACTTTATTTTTATTAGCATGTTTTTTAAAATAAAAGGTTGCAAACGTGCGGCGGGAACACAGAGGTGGTCAGCGACGCCCATGGACATCCGCAACACCAGAGAAACTACACATGCGTTACCGGCATTTGAGGAAATTGTAGGCTCGCTTCTTAGCATACTAGCTTTCGCCCGCGACTCCGTCCTCAAAGTAAATAGCTGTGTTCTTCCAGACTCTCCTCTACATCTATACCAAATTTCATCGAGATCGGTTGTATGTTGAAATTTATTGAACCGTACAAGATGAAACAAACTCCCCAGTCGCGTAGCTATCGCTGACAAGGGTCCAAATCGGAGATATTAATTCGTTGGGTGCGTTGTAAATTAACCGGGTGGTTGTAGAAACCGGACTGCGGACGATCCGTATAATTTGTACGGCAGTCGAGTAATGATTTCCCATTTTTGTATATTCAATGTGTTAAGGAATTTTGTAGTTTGTCTAAATAAGATAGATTAGTTTGACAATTCATTTGAAATTTACTAGGGATGGGTTGTGTAAAATCAGTCATGAATCGTATCGATTTTCGATTTTTATTCTTATAGAAATTAGAATCGATAGATTCATAGCTATGAACTTATGAATAAAAAAAACACTGTTTTTAATAATGACCATAACAAATAATAAGAGTTAATAAATGTTTATTACTACTACAGCCGTACGTAATCAAATTGGATTTCGCTATTATTTCTGCCATCGCTAAATTCTCTACACTATAATCAATACTAGAATTGTCCTCCAATTTAGTTACTAAGAAAATAATATTTTTAGTTGAGTTCGATAATTATTTAAACCGAATATCGATAGATCATAATTGTTCGTTTTGAGTGATTGTTTGTTCACTACGATATCTGTCTATTAAGTACGGCATTTACCTTCATACAAATTGAATTCGATACTTCATATGCGTTATTTATCAAACTAGTATATCTTATTTAGACACATTATAGTAATACAGACTGTTATATTCAAAGTATGATATACTTAGAGTACTCTATATCTTGATTAAATTAATCGATCGAGTCAATTAAATTAACTCCTAAATATTTACAAGGTTTTAATGCTTTTATTTGTTACTGAAATTCCGTATACAAAATTATTATAGTAGTCGTGATGCGTTCCAGTTTTGTAGAACAGCCAACATGTACTGAACGTAAACGTTTAAACTAAGCTTCTTTGTTCGTTTATTTTTAATGCCATTGTATAGCTTGCGCGGTCGTTGTAGATATGTTTACTGAATTAATATATCATTACATAAAGAGAACGTAATGTTTGTAAATAAGAATGTTTGAACAGATAAGTTTGAGACCGTAAGCACATATTTGACTAATCTATCGCACAACTGTTTAGTCGCGCTTTGATTTCTACCAGCATACATGGAGGCGTCGAGCGTCGGTGGCTCAGTGGTTTAAGCGCTTGACTTGTAATCTACAGGTCTTGGGTTCGAATTTCGCTGTACCAATGTGATTTTAGATTTTTCGAATTTTCATATGTACATAATTTACCAGACGTAAGAACGTAAACAGTGAAGGAAAACATCGTGATGCAACCTGCACATATAAATAATATGATAAATGGCGAATAAATTCAAAGATATGTGTGAAGTCAACCAACCCGCAGTGGGCCAGCGTGGTTGACTATTGCTTAGTCACCCCTTACTTTAGGGTAGGCTCTGAGCCCCTCGGTGGGGACATATAGTGAGCTGGTGATGATGACATGGAGGTGAGCACACCGCTCTATTTTTAGTTGTGGAAGTAAACAGTTGGATTGGCTGCGAAACAATCGCACAACAATTGTGCGACAATCTTGTCAGAATTATGGGCGTAAACAAAAGGAACGGGATGTTTAATTAAAATTATGATTAATGAAATTAGAATGTTTTATATAGACAATTTTAATAACATAACAAAACACTTTAGTATTAAAAACTTAGATAACTTTAAATACACTTCGACTGATTTCAACAAAATTCTCATGAGACACTTCAATTTAATGGAAAGAAACCGCGCGTAAAACTTTTTACACACGCGTTCTACGATCACTTTATTGACCAATAAAGGTAATAGAAGCGTTAGTTTCCCTCACGCGAAAGACCCTTGCTTGTTGGCTTCTATACGTTGTCAACAAACTTAGACGTACAATGTTTAGGTAGCTCACAGGAAAATCTCTACCCGATTCTCGGAACATTGAAACCAATCTCAAACACTTCGTTTAGTAAACACCGCTTACAATCTGACAGACGTCAAACTTTAAATAGACTGTGTATGGCTTTTTCATTTAAGGCGCTGTTTAAATGTTTTAGTATTTCGTCGTTTGTTTTTTTTTTTTAAATATATGAAAGTCTAAGGTATAAATTCGATCTATAGCTCTACGTCTTGTTTATTTTTCAATCATTTTAGGGTTATATTTTATTATAAGCCATGTAATGTGCCAATGACATAACTTGTATAAAATTCACGCCAGGCGCTAGTCACGTTATTAAACGATTGGCGTATGTTTAGTCTAAAATGTATTTGAAGCAATATTTAAGTTTTTTTATAGTTTACACATTCACATTTGGCCAGATCCGCCATGTTATTTATTTAGTTTTTTAAATATAATTCAATGAATAATAGTAATAACTAGCTGTTCCCATGCGGCTTCATCCGCATGAAATTATGAAAATATTTTTTTATTGCTTACATTTGTCAAAATATTAATAGCAAATGTCAAAATGACATGACAAACCTTAGCAATCTTTCTTTCTTGATGTTGGCAGCAACTTATGGTCTCTTTCCCACATTAGGATCTTTATCCAAAATATTTACCCCCTAAATTTATGGCGTGAAAACATATAGCCTAAAGCGTGACGCAAGTGTAGGGCTTTTTATTAAGAAAAGCATTATTCAAAAATATGCCGTAATTGCTGACATCTTAGGCAACAAAGAAGTGTGTGTTTACGCTTTATTATAATAGTATAGATAAATTTTTAATAAAAAAAAGATTCTTATCATAAATTTCGTATTCAAAATGGTTACCCCTTTTTCAATTTTAAGGCATTGCGACAGTAAAGATTAAATTTAATCGTTTGCCCTTTTGTAGAGCCCTTCAGTCAGCAGTAAGGAAGTGGGCCTTGTGATAGAGTGAGATCGATTCCCGCCTCCAGCAATAATTCTTGCCGCCTTATTCGCCGGGAACTTTGATTAAACTCTGATTAATTGAGACGTCATGCTTCAATATAAAGTGATTAATTTAAGATTTTACAGCTGCATTAAATGTAAATTGTTTAATATTTCATATAATTCCTTTCTCAAATTAGTATAATATTGCGTTTCTAAGAAATATAATAATGAATTGAGACATGAGACTTATATAACTGAAATAAATACCCTGTACCTTGTTAAATTTAAAACTTTTTTATAAAATAGCGGTCCCTCGCGTTTAGTCATAACTTAAGGCGAGCTCCGAGTCCTACAATTGGGACGTATGTATCACGAAAAGATGTGACATAAACATTCTTTACTCTAACGTACAAATATATCTTTGAACGAACAAGCGCTGCATAAATCCGCTGTCATATGTTGTACCGGTGACCGCACTCAATTTGTTAGCGACCACAAACGCGTTGTAACGTGTCGCAAATAAAAGCCGCAGTTGTCGTCCGTTCATACGTTGTACTAAATAAATCCAGCTGCAGCGCTTATCGTATTACTTTACGTATGCTCAAATTAAAATCTATTCGAAACGATAAGTTTTATATCGCCGAAAAGACTTTCTATTGTTTATGAGACGCCTTTTACGTACACACAACTGTTGAGTTAAGTGATCCGCATACTGCTCGATATTTAGCTGTGCAACTAAACAGTTGAATTTGTTGCGAAACAATCGACAACCGCACAACAGTTATGCGATAGTCTAGTCAAAAGTGTGCGCCCGCTCTTAATATTAACAAGCGTACAAATTAAAAAAGTCATTGTCTACAGAGTAGCATACGCATACCAGTTTGTAATAACAAAGAAAAGGTCAGACGAGAACGCTCTTTGTAGCGGTCACATGTTTACGATTCAAAATTACGCGCTCTACGAATTGTAACGCGAATTGAAAATTGCCTGCTTTTGTTTTACAGAACTAATCATTTCTGTGGGTCTTTCAGGAATGCGTTACAGTTGCGAGAATGTATTCGTAACGTCATCGAATTGTATGCGATATGTTAATGTACTGTTAGGAAACCTTGTAGTGTGCAACTCAAAGGCTACAATCGTTTCAACATTTTTAATCGAGACGCGGAACAAAAATCAATACAACGCTGTTTAAATGTGTCTGTTCGCGCTGCATAAATTTAATACAAACTTTGTCGATGATGTTATGAAAACGATCTCACACATTTTCGTGATAAACCCTCTGATGGACAATCGAGGATGTGGTTTACCCTTTTGTTGTCATTTAACACTAGCATTGCAATCAGGTTGAAATCATTTCATAGCAAAATGTATAGGTAAATTTAATTATATTAGGTGTGGCGACAGTTTGCTGTATAATTTTCGATTGGGTCACAATCTCTGAGTGAGCGATCATTCTTCTCTGAGTTATAAGTCCCTTACTATAAGTCATATGAGAGATTTTAAAACTAAAATACTGGTTACTATGTGTTTAACAATATTTATGAAAATAAGCAGCGCTTTAACTCCCAAATCCTTGATAATTTTAACATTTTATTGTGTCTTTGTTATTTTACAGGTGAAGTGAGTAAGGTTGAAAAATAAACATCCTGCTTTTGTACCATATTTATTTATTCTCGGTTCGGTACAAAGTTAAAAAAGTTTCAACGCTATTATTCAATCCCCGAAACACAGGTCTGTCGTAAAAACGACTTGTAACAATTTATTCATTTTCAGGACGGTTCTGTAACTACAAACATACTTTTACAGTGGTAGTGCCCGCTTTAACATCTTAGCACGAATGAGCCGGCACGCCCGGTGTAATACCACGACCACACAGAAGACAGGCGTCAAATGGAAGCAATTCCATGTTTCGTTTAATAAGTGTGGTGCCGGAGGCCTAATTTAAGTCCCTTTCTCTTTACCACCCTTTTCTTATAAGAGGTTGGGAAGAGGAAATGGAATTGACGGTGGAGGAGATGTATAGAAAGGGGAAATATCCTCTTTATGTGCGTCTCCTCCTTCGTCGTATAAGGGTAGGCAACGCATCTGCAATTGCGAATGTCTATGGGCAGCGGTCGCT
>NW_013525046.1:2485726-2486833 GCF_000836215.1 Papilio polytes | reverse complement strand
AAAAAAAACTAAATAATAAATTAGTTTAGACAAAATCTATTTATCTCGAACACATCTTTTATAAGAAAGAGGCATTTTTTATTTCAAACAAACGTTGAATTTTTATTCTAACAAGATATCTAATACAGTCTCCTCCCGTTGGCTCAGCGCTGCATGTTTTCGTTCTCCACATAACTCTATTATCCGTCATCTCGGTCGTCACTCCTTCTTGATCACCTTACAAGCAGTACATGCATCTTTTTCGTGGCCTACTTCTAGCACCTCCACAATCATAGCTGAAGATAAGAACATCTACACATTTACATCGTTCTGGTTTGAAGTGAAACAAAAACAAGTTATAAAAATAAAAGTTACACATATTTCCATCGCGACTTGCAATTTCGAGAGTTCAACTGACTCGAATAAAGGAACCAAACGAATATCGGTCCGTGCTCACTGACCCGTAGGGTTGTGTACTTCATTGTTATGTCGATATATCGATGTTTACTCGTTCGATATGTAAATATAGCGTGCATTCGAAACATCAACGGCCCTCGTTTTTATTGCAACGATCACGGACGGCTAAACGGAAATAACTGTTTCTTTATAGACGGTTCAAATCGATAACACTTCCTACAGAAGAGTATACTTAAAAACCATGTCTAAATAATGTTTAGGAATATTTTAGTATAATATAAAATTGGCCTTCTCACTCAGCTCACTGTTAATTGTTTGGTTTGCTATTTTGTTTTACTCCATTTTAATAGGAAAATAGGCTTAAAGGGTAAAACCAAATTTGAATGCGGTTGATATTGATCCCTATTAAATGCTTGTTTATTGTTTAGTTGAATTGAGTTTAACATACACAGAATTATTAAATTTAAATTTATTATGACCTAATTCAGTCCTTCGAAGAGTGTTTACCACACTAATTTTAGTCAACCACAGTTTATTAATTTCAAATAACTAGTGGTTGTAATTCAAAATTTGAATGTGAACTTTTAATGTGAATACTAGTTGAATTTCCATTAATAAACAAGCATACATTGATGTAAAACATAGTTAATTCCATGCAGACGGAATCGCGGGCGAAAACTAGTCTACATATAATTTTACAAGTCGATCGTA
>NW_013525046.1:2475987-2485694 GCF_000836215.1 Papilio polytes | reverse complement strand
TTGCGCGGCCGTTCCGAATCATTGAACACAACTAGGAATGTTTACGGAACTATGAACTAACCGATCTACCTTTGATCTTTTGCTCACTTCCGATCATTTAAGAATGTGTTTTACCAACTTACAACTTGACAACCACTTAATAAACTGTATGCTAACTTACAAAGTTTTACGTAAAAAATCAGGCATCCGTTAATAAAAGATATTTCATACTATGCATACTTATCATACTAATATTATAAATGCGAAAGTTTAGATGTAGCCTAAACGGCTGAACGTATTGCGATGAAATTTGGTATAGATGTAGAGGATAGTCTTGAAGAACACATAGGCTACTCACTTTTGTTTATTTTTAAATCCCACGAAACGAAATAGATGGCCATTAGCTAGTATTATAAAAATAATAATTTAAAATACCTACAGTGTAACCTAAAAGCCTTTCATGTTTTGCGTATTGTTTAATATTTTTCATATGAATCGTGCAAACTATCACATCAAAATTACTTTTTCTGATAACCGCACCTCGGATCCCTGTAAATATTTAAAATCATATAAAATATCGGCTTGAATAAAGTAAATCATGGGCTGAAATTTAAATATCAAAATGTTAATTTCGATAATGTTTTTATTTGGAAAGTGTATTTTCATTAATAACACCGGTATACGATAGCAGAAAATGTGAAATTTATCATTAAAGTAAAATTTATATACCATTTTCACGTAAAATCGAAAGGCAACATATTTAAAGTTTTCAACTAAAAACTAAAACATTAAATAATTTGATGAACATTCATCATTCATTCTAATGTTACATGAAAATTAATGATTGAATACTTTCATTTGATTGAAATTTTTAGATTTAAAAAAATGTATTTAAAAACGAACAACATCCAGGAATGTATAAATATTTTTGCGTCAAACCAATTGGTATTCCACTTTCATCCTGTAGCGCGAAATAACTGACGGCACAGGAGCGTTCAACAAACCGCCAATGAACGCTACACATGCACACGACTTTAAACTCTGTAACATTGAATTAATGTACAAAATAGAAAAGCATATGTAAGCTTTTCAAGACATGAAAACTATCGCTACGGTATCCAATTTAAAATAATTTGCATGTGCAATAGGAATTTGTTTCGAAACACCGCGCGGTTAGATAAAGGCTTTGTCATAAGTTACTCTGTTTTTATAACAAGCTTGTTCTAACATGGGTTGGAATACATATACCAGTAGCTGGCACACTGGCAAGTGCCAGTTAGACATGTGTACACGCCATGTAAGTTGAGGAAGGAATCACGCCTTGTCTCTTACAAATCGTGAATATTTCTTGCTGGTAACTGGTACTTGCCTCTATTGTTATACCAGCTACTATTTCATTTTACTGGTATATTATTATGAGTATTCTCGCCTAAATAGCAATACATAATGATGCCAGAAGCCGCCGTAGTTGACTATTATGACAAACTAGCATTCGCCCACGACTCCGACCGCGTGGAATTAAAGAAAAAACAAAAGTGAGTAGCTTTAATGTTCTTCTAGACTATTCTCTGCTTCTATACCTAATTTTATTGAAATCCTTTAAGCCGTTTAGGCTACAAACTTTAACAAACATCGATCCATCCATCCATCTAAACTTTCACATTTATAATATTAGTATGATTAGTATGATATATGACAGATATGTTTTAGACAAACAAACATAAGCGACTAAAGAAAAGGGACATTCTGGGACTGACAAAGGGACATTGCATGGCTATTTGACAATACTTAAACATTATAGAACTTTTTGTACCATGAATTGCTTTCAGTGGAAAGAAAACTCAAAAATTAAACACGGAACAACTGAGTTTTTAACAGTTGGCAGATTAACTCTAAAAAAGTTTACACGCGAGATAAATCCGTTCACGAATCTAAAACGATATCGCGCGGTTTTTGCTAACGGCGTTTGAGTGACGCACGACTAATGCGCGTTTACGTCGCGTTACATCTGTTGTGGTGGAAATAAATAGACCGAGGCTGGACGTAGGACAATATTGTTGGGCATTTATTGCCGCGACATTCATCTAACCACAAATTTGTTGAACAATTGCAACGAACGGCTCACAACTTTGTCTAACGGTTTTATTTTATTTTACTCAACTATTTATGAATAATTATATATTTAAGATTAAATTTGAAGTTCAATTCTTTATTCCCCCTTTACGTTAAAACGTCTTTTTTAACAAGGAAGTTAGTTGGAGACATTCTCAAAAGTCGTCACGTGGAAAGCTCTCAGCATTTCTTTGAGGTAGCGAATAGCTGCAGTTTTACAAAGTCTAGTTAGATAACCACGAGAATACTATATATAATATAGTAATATAAATTATCTCCACTCAGAGTTTGTAAATGATTTAACTTAGTGGAAATCCTTACCTAATATACAATGAGTAGAACAAATTTTCTTAATGGGTTAGTAATTTAAAACTAAAGGAACTAAATCTTTTTTTTCTAATTATCCATTCTTGTGGCAATTTATTATGTGATTGTTCAATAACTTATCTGGTGGCGTACTTTATCTTATAAATATTATAAATGCGAAAGTTTAGATGGATGTATGGAAGTTTCTTAAAGTTTGTAGCTTATGCTTATGCGGTTAAACGGATCTCAATGAAATTTGGCATAGATGTAGAGGATAATCTGGAAGAACACATAAGATACCTACTTTAGTTTTTTTAATTCCACGCGGACGGAGTCACGAGCGAAAGCTAGTAAATAAATAAAGTATTGTAATCACACATTTCCTCTTTGTTTTCAAATCTACTTAATAAGTTTATAAGTTCCCATCTGCGTATTGAGAAAGTTTTTCAAAAAATATGCGAAAGTTTGTTCATTTCTTAATAAATTTCATCCAACTTAATGATAACGAGGATATAAAAGACAGCGCTGTGCCTCGCGCAATAAAACAACACAAAGTTTTAATGCTCTACGTAAATATTAACTTTGTAAAAACGTCTGGTATTTCAAAGCTTTTGGATTAACGAAAGTGGAAACTAACTAATCAAAATACAATCTTTATTATGCTCTTCTAAACTACTTTTCAGTGGTAACTTAGCTTAACTTTTCTCAGTCGAAACAGCACTACGTCCTATTCTAATTTTTAAATATACGTCAACTCAGTCAGCACTCCCTTCTTGATCATGTCACCTTTCAAGCAATCGGCCCAGCCGTTTCGGAGATTACCCGGAACGAACGCGGCTTGCAGACAGACAGACAGACAATAATTTTTTTAAATGCGATTTTTGCTATCAGCAACGCAAATACATCGTCATCCAGTAATATGGAATTTTTCTTTTGACATTACAGACACTCCAATTTTATTATACGTATAGATTGAAAGCATATATTTTATTCAAAGATCGTCTTGGTATGCAAATCCTAATACTGCACCTTTGACTTGAACTCTATTAGGGAATTAAATCTTCTTACTAGGTCTTACCTGCGACCTTTTTTACTTAGAGCATTGCAAATTGCTAAAAGACTTTGTTTTTTTCTACATCCCACCAAAGAAATTACGAGAATTGAAGTTCAAATCAATAAAAGTGCAACTACTGCTCCTTTAGGATTTACTCCTAATATTTATGTAATACTAGCTTTCGCCCGCGACTTTGTCCGCGTAGAATTTAATAAAAACAAAAGTAAGTAATCTCTGTGTTCTTCCAGACTATCTTCTACGTCTATGCTAAATTTCATCGAGAACCGTTAGGCTACAAATTTTAACAAACATCCATCCATCGAAACTTTCGCATTTATAATATTAGTAAGTTAAATGCCGCTCTTAATAGTAATCAATTTAACGTTTACAGACAGATCTTACTTTAGTGTAGATTTATACTTTTTTTTTTATAATATAAGGTGGCAAACGTGCAAGCGGCCTGAATCCACCGAAATGGAAAGCGACCGCTGCCCATAAACATCCGCAATAGCTGATGCGTTGCCTACCCTTAATTGACGGAGGAGGAGACGCACATAACAGAACATTTCCCCTTCATATGCATCTCCTCTACCATCAAATCCACTTTTCCTTATCCTTTCCTCTTAAGAAAAGAGTGGAAAGGAAAAGGGACTAAAATTAGGCCTCCGGCACCAAAAGTAACTTAATGAGTATGTGAGGCAGTATAAATGTTGTTTACATGCTAGCTGAAAAAAAAATGTACGAAATTGCTACACAACACAGAACTATATAGTTCTAACTGCTTGGAATTACTAGTCAAATTATATTAAGAACCAAAAACGTCTTTTTTTCTCATATTGACTTATTAGATCACACATCTAAAGTTCTTGACCTACATTAAGACCTGGAGTTTTGCCACGTCGGAAACTGTTCAGAGACGACTGACGAAGGGCTCTTACCTTAAGAGCTGCCTTTACAAATGTTAACTATGAGCCCTCTGTAATTTAAAGTACAGCGAAAACTATTAATTTAGAATTTATTCTGCATTTTACACTTTATCTACGATATCGAAATGCATAAGTGCAAAACAAAAATGAGAGTTAATTTCTCCAGTTGCATATTTTGTTTTTTCAAGATAAGCAAAGCATATGTATTTCTCACATTTATCATAATATTATATATCTTTATATTATATATTAGGGTAGGCTCTGAGCCCCTCGGTGGGGACGTATAGTGAGCTGGTGATAATGATATAATATCTTAGCATGTACTGTTGTACAGTAAATTATAAAATGACTACTTTAATTCCAGTTTTTCCTTTCGTAACCACTTACCATGAAATTCTACTGTAATTGCTTTACATCATAATTTTGTCTCTGTTTTAAAGAAGATGTGAGGAATATCTGTAAGTACATGTAGTGAATTGACTATGTAGTTAGATAGTGTATTGACTGCCGCTGTGTTTTCTTGTGCCTGCTTCGTGTCAGTCGTATCCCGTCAGCCTAGCGAAGCGGTTGTGTAGGATTGTGAACCTATTGGGATATCAATACTAAATATATTATTACTCTAAGTGTGAATGTGAGACATAGTCTATTTTGAATACACACAAGATTGAGTTAATGATTAAGTCGTTTTCGTATGTCAATCTAAGTCGTGTCACTAACGATCGATTCGACCCTCACGAAGTCTACGGACAAATTGAATAATTATTAACTAACAGCGAAGGGTCAAAGGGGACTTTAAGTTACAAACTATTAGAAGACTTTAAAGTGGGTCTTGTGTGAAAATTAAATTGTATTCATATTATTAGAATATACATAACTAGCTGTTTCTCGCGACTTCGTACGCGTGAATTTAAAAAATAATAAAAAACACCTCATGTAACAGATAAATCACCTTTGTAATTGTGAAAGAATTTATTAGATCGGTCCATTAATTTTTACGTGAATGAAATACATACAATAATACTAATCAATCCTCTTTATATTCTTAGTAGAATCACGGAATATATAAGATTTGAGAAAAGGAAATAAAAAAATAAAACATCACATTTGACACAGACTTCCTTTTATTATAAATATTAATTGCACGTAAGAACATTTTATACAAAAATACATTTTCAATTAAAAAGATTCCCACTAAAACAAAATATAAAACCGCAATACAGATAGATCGAAATTGCATAAATATAATAAAAATTTTGTAGCAAGCTAAAATTCATTCAAAACATCCATCGAGGTCCAACACTCGCCATATCAGATTTCAAGAAAGTTTACAATAAGTACAAAACTAAATACAAAGAAAAAACATTCAAACATCTAACTTACGACAATTGACAGAAATATAGCCAAAACTAGCAAACATGCAATAGAGATATACAATTTATTATATATCATATAAACGACTCAACAATCTAGCTAATATATACATTTGTGATGGTAACAATTGGAATACATATTCATATGAAAAAGACATCGAAATAAAATACGATATCCATCAAACCAGATAAAAGAATTTAAAATTGTCTATATCTAAAATATGAAATTTAACATATTGACAACTAATTTTACTTAAAACACAAGTAAAACATCCGGCGCGATACGAAAACAAGACGAAGTTTAAAACGCCGAAATAACAGCTTTTCTACTTAAAATAAAACATAACTAAATTAAAATCTATTGGTTTTTGAAATCATTCGATTAATTGTACAAATTCTGTCTATGGTAACTTGTGAAACCTAAACTATATTATTATTAGCTAAAATTATATTTTTATAGATATTTGTGACGGAGATTCACAATTTAACAATAGCTCAAAGATATTAGAGGTTTCAGAAGTAAAATAGTGTTTAAAACGAGAAATAGAATAAATCAGATCGTCTAAAGACTTACATATACAAGTCTTTATAAATTTAAAAATAAAATTTTCATTAAACCAAAAGGAAAGTGAGGAAATATCGTTAAGTTGAAATCGATAAAGCTATTAGAATTGAAAAGCCAAATTCATTTTAAAAGATTCAAAGCAATCCTTCATCAGTTTGCTCATATCACATTTTCACATCAAATAAGAACGTTTTGTTCATCTTAAAATTTACACTTATTTTGTTACATTACAATTAATATTTTCATATCTACACCACAGTAAAGTGATATTTCAAATGATTTGAAGACTGATAATGCTATACATTTTTAAAGAAACACGAAAGGAAAGATTTTCTGTCTAATGCGCCTGATGTTAAAATATAGCAATCATCAGTCTCCAACAAATTGCTATTAACAATGGAATTTACAAAAAAATATGCATATTTATGATTTAACGTGGTCCTCAAATATTCAATAGCTAGGAAAATTGCGACCAAATATCACTAAAACGTTGAACTTACGTCTATCACTTCGGAGCGCTTCATATTGTCCCTATTTCACATCCGAAAGTGATCGTCTACATTTGTCTAATTCAATATGGTGATAGATTTTCTATCATAAAGTGGACTTTGACTACATTTTCATTACAAACTTGACAAATAATGGTTCAAATTTAATTAAAAATATTGAACCATGGACATTTAAAAATCTTATTTTAAAAACAATATTCTTTACTACGTAATTGTCGGTTTCATTTCTAATTTTTTTAGTAAACTGCAGAATTGCAGAAATCTACTATCAATCTTTTGCAATTATTTCAAATGTCATTTTATTCTTTAAATAGATAGTTTATTATTTAAAATTACTGTATTTCAAAAACTCCAGTCACCAAATTGAACTAAACAACGAGCGTCTAAAGTCACTTACGTCTATGATCACAGCGTTATGTGGAATGCTCGAGCAGAGGCTCGTGTTCGTGCTCGCGGATATGTTCGCGGAAATGCTCGCGGACTTGCTCGGGCGGGTCGACGGGGAACGAGGTGTGGGAGGTCAGAACTGTGACGTCACCTTCATCGTTACACGCCAGCGGGGAGTATATAACTCCGCGCTTTGTAGATTTTGGACGATTTGCACTCCGGATCTGTGGGGTAGTTTTAAAATAAATATTAACAATATTACGATATGTTTAACGAACATTTGGAACAAAAGTTGACGTGATGTATATATTATATCTAAAAGTATAGTATTTTTTTTATAAATTATCTATAATAATATCATGAAGAGGAAAGATTTGTATTTTTGTATGTATTGATAACTATTATGAGGCTGAAAACCAGCGCGGTCTTCAGTGACAAGCTGAAGACCGCATCAGCTGAGCCTTCTCCTTTTGGCCATGACATTTTTTGTTTTTTTTTTTCATTAAATTGTTTTGTAAATTGTGTTCTTTTTGTGATCTTTTGGTCAATAAATAGTGTTTTATTTATTTATTTGTAACTCAAAAACTACAAGACCGATTTCAATTTTTTTTCACCGTTAAGGTACTTTATCGGTTAGTAACATGGGTAATCTATTTATTTATTTCCAATTTCACATGGACGAAGTCGCGAGTAACAGCTAGTATTTAAGAGACATTAGAAATAACACTGCATAATGATTGAATTTATTGTAAGAATCATTTTAAATTTAATAAAATCCACAATATAATTAAAATAAATAACTACGTAGCTAAAATACTGCAAACGAAAAAAACAATTCCATTTGTTCATTAGATATTTAGCTGTAGTTAATCAAGCGATCCACAAAGCCCGCGTCAACAGAGTTCTCTTGACAATGGACGAACAATGGCTTACAGCTGGCTTGCCGCTGGCTTACTGACTCAGACTAGAGTTAAATTGTTAATCTAGGAATTGTAAAGATGTGAAATATGCAATACATTTATCTCCTTTTCTATCTACGGGTACATTCAAATGGTTTATTTATTCAAAAAGTTAAATCAAGTTTGCAATACAATAGAAGATAGTTGGACTAAGGGTTTTATTTTCAAGTTTTTAATTCTCTCCTCGTGTTAGACTTAACATAGTTGCGTAATTACATCATTAATGGAATGAATAAAGAAGTGTCCAATCATGTGTAATGCAGGCTACACACGATAGGTTATTTAAAAAAAAATTACCTACAAGAGTAATCTTTTTTATTTACATTTTGTATGTAAATAAGCATGTTTTATCTATATTTGTGTTTTATTAGTCTATTTTATTTATAATTAACATAAGACTTTGTTAGATTATGTACAATGAAACTCAATTATGATTTATTTGAACGCTAGCTGTTGCGTGCGGCTTCGTCTGCGTGAAATTAAAAAATATATTAAAAAGGCCTATGTTACTCACAGACAAATTACCTTTCTGATGGTGTAAGATTTTTAAAAATCGTCCAAGTAGTTTTTGAGTTATTTCAACACGTACAAAAATACAAATCTTTCCTCTTTATAATATTAGAATAGATTACAAGTTGCCTAACGAGTAAACGGCCCCTAGGTTGACCTTTGCCTATAGACTCATTTACAGATACTTTGGCTACCGTTTACGCACAGACTGGGGTCATTTCCCCTTCCAACGTCTTCTCCGCTGTTAGTTTTCCCTGCAAAGTACGTACCTGTAATACAAAAAGCACGGCGAGAAAGACGGCGGCGGCGGCGGCGCACACCGTGAGGGCGACGGCGGCCGCGCTCGGCGCCGGCGCGCGCGCCGCCTGCAGCGCGCCCCACTCCGCGATGCGCCGCTTGCCCGCCACCGACGAGTTTATACACTCACCTGATCGAATACACTTTAAAAATATTTCTGCAGTAACTAGTAAATAGAACCATAACAGTTATACACAGGTAAGTACATTCTTTTACAATAGGGAATATGCGTGTATTTTTTAAACGTTTCTACTTGTTATAACGCGATAAAAATATTAACTCATAAATAATCAACCATTAAGCTAAAAAATTAAATAGAATTATGACCATTTTCATGCGGCTATAATGTGACCGGAGTTAGCTTGAGACAAGTGACCTCAATCGTCCTATTTCATTCAATTTGCTCAGATCACATTTTCTCAGATGTCACTTCGATGTCAAAAACTAGTAACTCATTGGTTCTCAAAGTTATCTAAAAGTCAAAAACCGATACAAATACAAATGTACCGATACAAAGTACAAATAAGTGTGAAAGTGGTACATCGGTCGGAGGTCGGACTAGAAAGAGGTGGAGGGATTGCATGTAAAGTGATATGATCAAGATGGGAGTGATGACTGAGATGACAGATGGTTGACTGCGTCAACCCTACGGGAGTAGAATAAGGTAGGGGGGATGATGAAATGTAGGTAAGTAAAATCTTACCAGTATCCATATTACAATGGCAGCATTCGG
>NW_013525046.1:2473688-2475840 GCF_000836215.1 Papilio polytes | reverse complement strand
GGCGGCACCCGCCCACACTCTGGTAGAAGCCTAACCAACAAAAAAGTGACTTTTTATATTATAAGGTGGCAAACGAGCAAGCGGCCAACTGAATCTACCGAAATGGAAAGCGACGGCTGCCCATAAACATCCGCAATTGTATATGCGTTGTAACCCTTAATTGACGGAAGAGGAGACGCACATAAAGAGGACATTCCCCTTCCTATGCGTCTCCTCCACCGTGAAATCCACTTTTCCATCCCATCCTTCCCTCTTAAGAGAAGGGTGGAAAGGTAAAGGGACTAAAATTAGGCCTCCGACACTACACTCATCAGACGAAACGCGGAATTGCTTCACGCCTGATTTCTGTGTGGTCGTGGTCTTACACCGAGTGAGCCGGCTAGCCGTGCGAAGATGTTAAAGCCGGCTCTACCACTGACTGCTTCCAAGACGAATCTTGATCTCTCAAAGATTGATGAACACGTTTAGTATCGATTATGAGAGATCTATTAACATTGACTGGAAGCGAGGTAATAACATTAACATTCATTAGTTTTAGTAGTGTTCAAAGTTTTGTTGAAAGACCAAAATTACTTAAGCAATTGGACTTAAACTAATAGAAGCCTTACTTACCTTGCGGACACTCAGGGTGGCATTCCCCGGCAGCCAACCGCCAGCCCGAGGGGCATGAAGCACACTGGTCACGACGTGGCCCGATGCACGTGCGACATGACAGGTAGCACTTAGCACACATGCCACGGTCCGCGTAGTACCTGGTGCATATAACAATAACTTAACTATATTTCAAACTGGATTTATTCTAAAAATAATTCCACGTCCAATTCGTATTTAAAACAGTTTGCTGTTTCCTTTGTATTTCAATGCTATCCGGGAAAGTGAATCAGATAACTGCTAGAAGTTGTCTCACCCATCAGCACAGGAGGTACGACAGGCTCCGGATTGCAGACGCAGGGCTCCCGCGCAGGCGGTGCAGTTGAGCCGCGACACGCAGGCGGCGCACCCGTGCACACAGCGCGTACACCGCCCAGACTCCGAGTAGAAACCATGACTACACTCAGCGACACATCTACAACATCATTGTATTTTATCATATACATCATATATCATATAAATATTATAAATGCGAAAGTTACGATGGGTGGATGGATGTTTCTTAGCGTTTGTAGCCTAAACGGCTGAATGGATCTTCATGAAATTTGGCGCAGGTTTAGAGCATAGTCTGGAATAACACATAGGCTACTTTTTATCCCGGGAATAGTTAAGGTTCCCATGGGATTTATTGATTTAGTTTTTTAATGTTTACTCGATAATTCTGCAACGGTTGAACATATCTTATTGAAATTTGGCACAGTTATAAAACAAAGTCTGGAGTACACATGGGATAAGGTTCATCGCCGAAAAGTACCGGTTTCCAAGGCACAGGTAGTTTTTTGTTATTCACATAGTCCGTCTGTTTTCTAATACCACGCGGACGGAGTCGCGGCAATAGCTAGTTTCCCATAAAACAAACCCATCGAACAAGATTATAAAGTTACATCTGCACAAGTTCTAGATTTCAATCAACTTACTTGTAATTTTCTAATAGATTCGGCGTAGGACACGTCAGGCAATTGGTATCCTCGTCACCATAGCAGGAGTCGCAGGCGACGTTACAACGATTGCAATTGCCACCGTCAAAGTATTCACTTGAACTACATTTATCAGATCCAGTCCGAACACATTTTCCTTTTTTATTTAACTCCCAATTGGTGTCACAAGTCATGCAAAAGGCGCTTATACAAGTAGAACAACCAACGGGACATCTGAAAAAATAAAAAATAATTATAGATACTATTTTCCTATACAAAGCTTGAATTTTAGATTGATACTTACTTCATACATTCTTTTCTCTTCTTGTCTGCATAATATCCACTTGGACATGCGTTAACACATCGGCCTTCTAAAGAATAGCTCGAAGGGTGACAAGTCACACACTGAGTTTCCGCAGGACCTTCACAAGTGTCACAAGATGAATGGCATTTAGCACACGAGTAGTCCTCAGTTTCAAAGTACGAGGGTGGACAGGACGCCAAACATGTACCATTGTGTAGAACTAAGTGATGCTCACAAGAAGTACACGAATCAGCTTTATCGGAACAAGTCGAGCAGTGAG
>NW_013525046.1:2461413-2473046 GCF_000836215.1 Papilio polytes | reverse complement strand
TGCGAAAGGAGGAGCGATTGCTGAAGGCCTTTTGCCTCTAAGTCTAACCGGTTCGACTGACGTGCCATAAAATATTAACTGCCATTTCTTTAGCACTCCGGGTTGATTAACGTGTCTGTTTCCAGCATTTACAATGTGTAAGGTCCATCTGCCTTCAGCACGTTCTCCCCAGAAATGGACGCTTAAGAATGGCCAATCATCGAAATTAGAACTCACGACATCTCTCGGTCTTTCAAAGAGAAGAGTTGATGTGGTCCCCATTGGAGACGTGAGAAGGATTCGTAGATTTCCTCTGGGGAAGAATCTTAGTGATATTTTACACTGCACATGTTCTAAATAACGTACTTCATTTACTGTCGCGCTACAACCATTTACATCCATGTGAACACTTAAAGTATAACCATATGAAGAATCTATTGATTTATCTTCGTTAATTTCTTGTGACTTGCAAATATGCTGTGGCGGTACTGACACCCATTGCTCTGCTAAACTAACCATTTCTGATGCATCCATCAAACCGTAGCCAAATTTATGGCTTACTTTTCTTTTAACTCCGTTTATAATCCAACCGGTTTCTTTTTCTAGAGGTTGTGGTCGTGATGTAAGAACAACTAGATATTGCATATCTCTCCAGGTTAATTCAGGATTAGCTTCTAAGGCTAATGCACAAATTCCAGCAGCTAAAGGCGCAGATGCTGATGTTCCCGTATGCTCTACGGTGCATATATGATCAGGTCTTAACCGACCATCCATATCAACGGTTGCGACACTCTTATCGTGTCCCGGTGTACCTGAACTATAGGTGGTAGCAAGAGTGGACGAGCATTCTTCTAGGTACCACGGCTTGTATCCTCCTTGAGTAGCACTAGAAATAGATAGCGTGAATATGCTGTTTGTGTAACCATCACAATTGCAAGAGTCTGTATGTCTTCCACCATTTCCTGAAGCCCAAACAAATATACTGCCTTTTCCCCGTCGACCACTTGTAACACCGTATATAAAGGCCCTAAAAAAAGAAATAGCCAAATAAGATAAAGCTCTTATAATTTTATACCAATTCATTAAATGACAATAAAAATATACCTTCTTGCTAATGGTCCAGGACCATCAACAGTCTTGCCATCATCTTCAGGTCCCCAGGAAGCACTGTATATGTCTATATGGTCTGGATTTAATCCTAACGCTCTAGCTTCAACAGCATCATTCACTACACCGTCTAACATCCGTACACCACCTATACTCGCGTTGTAAGCTATACCAACACCACAATATTGATTATAAGCTACTCCAGCGACTTCCCCTGCACATCTTGTACCGTGTTTGTTATCACCATTGTCTTGAGGCATTGGATCGTCATCGTTACCGTTTATATCTGTTGAAGCGTTAGCATCCTGAAAATATATGCAGTATAATCTAGTGGCAAGATTTTCTTTTATCAAACTAACCAATTCGATCACTTACATAATTTTGCGCTAAATCTGGATGATTCGTTTGTATACCATCATCAAGAATGGAAACAACCACGCCTTTTCCTGTGTAACCTTTTTGCCAAGCTGGGGCCACGTTCATGTCTAGACCGTCTTTTGCTCCTCCATTCTACAAATATATTTACATATTAGATTATAGTCATTTTAAAAGCTCATTAACTGTTCAAGACAAACATAGTAAATAAAAAAATTCGTCATGTTTTAAATGAAGGGTGTATGAAGATGTAATTGCAAAGCAAACTAAATATCACATACCAAATACCATTGTTCCTTGAACAATGGATCAGGGAAGAAAGGCGTGGGGTTGAGGGCCCGGTGTCGGGTGCGGTGGGAAGGCATACGTCGACTGAACTGTGACCAGAGGCCGGCGTCGCGCTGCGTGTAATCCCGCTTTACTCTCCGCCGCTCCCGTTGTTGTTGGAACCATCGTACCTAGCAAAAAAAAAGTTAACTAAATAATGTTTTCTTCAATTTTTAGATAAACTGGTCAAAATAGTAATATATCATACTAATATTATAAATTCGAAAGTTTAGATGGATAGATGTTTGTTACGAGTTTGTAGCCCAAACGACTAAACGGATGTCGATGAAAATTGGTGTATACACATATAGGGTAGTCTGGAAGGACACTGCTGACTTTCTTTAATTTCACGCGGACGAAATCGTGGACGAAAGCTAGTTTAAAATGTTTTAATTTTGTTATATTCTTAAACATCCAACATATACAATATTCTTCAAACGTAGTTCACTCTGTAGAGGCAATTTTGAGTTACTCCGAGAGAACACTACAAACTTCTTTACATTGCAGAACATGCAATTCTTTACATCCTTTATTCTAAACAAGTCGTCTCGCGTATTCGGACGGAGCAATTTCACAGTTGTTGGAGAGCAACAGACGTCCGAGGGAAAAATAGCTCGCTACTACAAATAAAAAGCTTTTGACGCTTTTATTTGAATTTGTTTGTTATTCTGCAAGTCGTGCATCAATAGTAGCCGAAAATATACTCTAATAGTAAAAAGTAAAGAAACAGCTATTTGTATTTGCGCTTTGTTTAAAGGTAGAAAGGGTTTTTAAATGAACCATAAACATATGGGAAATGTGACATATAGACAGACGTTCATAGCCGACTAGCGTGCACATTTTTATAATGATGTTCACACATTACAATCTTATGTAAAAGAGTCTACCCCTCTGACTCACGGGCATGAGATATTTTTACTAATTTCAATGAAAATAGAACTTACCTCAGGTTCATCGTTCAGCTTACGATGATGTTCATGACTCGGCTCCGTTGACCTTTTATGTACTTCGTGATGCGACAGTAAATAGTATCCTCTCAGTGAACCGATCTGCGAAAGACAATTCATATCAGTTCCTAATGTATGTTTACAAAGGAGTTTAATATTTATATAAATTATCGCTTATAATTAAAATAAAAAAAACTTGAATGTGAATTTCACGTTGTTGTACCTATACAGTTTCAGAGACCTCATCTCGAACATCCGTGAGAACGTTTTCGTAACACTATCGCCTAAATTTGTATTTTGCGTAGTGTCCTACCAAGCGTGAATTCTTCGACAAATCTCATACGAATTCGAAACTGTTACGAAACGATTTATGATAACCTTCTGTACATTTCAATAGAAATATACGCTTAGTATTAGTCCTAAATTATTATCAGCAATATAAACTCACGTTAACACATTGTACAGTTTACTTAATAACAATTAAAACGTCACAGAAGCATGACTAGTTAATTAATCAGAGTTTAATCAAAGTTCCCGGCAAATAAGGTAGCAAGAGTTATTGCTAGCGGCGAGAATCGATCTCATTCCATCACAAGAACTTCCACTTCCTTACTGACTGGGGCGCTAAAAGGACAAGCGCTTACTTTTAATATTTACAGTCAAAAAGTGATAAATCTATACTAATAAAGCGTAAACACACACTTCTTTGTTGCCTAAGATGTCAGCAATTATAACATATTTTTGAATAATTCTCTCTTTAATCAAAAGCCCTACACTTACATCACGCTTTAGGCTATATATTTTCACGCCATTAAACTTAAGCGGTAAATACTTGGGATAAAAACCCTAATGTGGAATAGAGACAATAAGTTGCTGCCAACATCAAGGAAACAAGATTGCTAAGGTTTGTCATGTCATGTCATTTTGACATTTGCTATTGATAATTTGACAAATGTAGGTAAACAATAGAATAAAATTTTCATAATTTCATGTGGATGAAGCCGCACGGGAATAGCTAGTTAAATTATAAAAAATTAAATTAAATTATAAAAAATAAACCCTTCTCAAGTCAAATCGTCTTGATAGAGAATTAATTTATGTTAATTACAAGGGATCGGATAAGACAAGACAGTGCGAAGATTTACAATCCTACTGGCACATGCCACCTGGCATACGTGTACTACCTACTCTCATGTTACCTTAAGTCAAGTTTGTTTGAATGTAATAATTACTCAAAAAAAATTTTCAAACATTAAAAAAAACCGCAATCATTCGAAGTTACTATAAAAGCAAGGGTAGCACACTTTCGACGTAATAACAGTAATTTGTGTGTATTATATCTGTGATTTATTTGCGAACCCATCCGGCTCCGAATGCTTTCGGGTGTGGGCTATTTGAGTGCTTTCAACGGCCCATAAGGCACGCGACGCTTATCGTAGCAATCTTTAAAGCTTACCGTCATAAAATAAAAAAAAAAACTAAAAGGTCGTTTTTGTTAATTGAATTAGCAACCAAATCTTTTAAGGCAAGGGTTAAAGTATTAAGACGAGGAAACATTAAAACCTTTTTTAAGTAACCCCAAATTAAAAAATTTCATGCCATAGAAATAAAATTCGTCTAGTGCACTAAAGCAAAAGCAATTAAAAGATATTATAAGAAATTTAAACTCAAGAACCCTTGACCAATTTTTGAAATTAAAAATTAACTCATATTTTTTTTATAAACCAGCGACTTATGGCCAGTTTCTCAGGTACATTTAACCATTCGTTAATCTTTTTGGACAAATTCATGGAATGCGTTTCCGAACTACGGAACTTTATTTTTTTATATTAGAGAATCCGCAATTGCAGATGCATACATAAAGATGATATTTCCCCTTCTTGTGCATCTCCTCCACCTCCACTTTTCCTTCCCATCCTTTCCTCTCAAGAAAAGGGGTGGAAAGGTAAAGGGACTAAAATTGGGCTTAAATATATAACGAAAACAGTATAGAAAATCTACTTACAATAACAAAATAATTATCATACTAATATTATAAACGCAAGAGTTTAGTTGGATGGATGTTTGTTTAGAGTTGGTAGCCTAAATGACTGGACGGAGTTTGAAGAAATTTGGTACAGACGTAGATGATAGTCTGGAACAACACATAGGCAACTTTTATTTTAATTCCACGGGGACGGAGTCGCAGGCGAAAGCTAGAAAAACATAAATCGTACTGATAAACGTTAAGAATAGCGTTAACGGACCATATTTCCGCAGTTTATTAGTAACTCCATAACTCGTAAGTACTGACTGGCTCGTTATTTCTAGTGTCAGCTAAATCCGAGCATTTAGTTCGTTTCTAACTGCGCCGTTAGCTTCTTACCTTCCGGTCTTAAAACAGATATAAAAAGATAAAACACTTCAAGAGAGCAAGCACACTTTTACAACTGTTTAGTCTTGCTGTAGGAACAGTTGAATTGGCTGCGAAACAATTGACAATCGCATAACAATTGTGCGATTGATTAGTCCAATGTGTACGGCCGCTCTTAGAGTAAAATAAACAACAACATTAAAAGCCGTTTAATTAATACTTAGGCAATACAATCGCAATTATTAGATAACTCTGAGTACGACTTAACGACTGTCATAATATTTGTATGTTTTAAACTAGAGAACTAATATTTCTTATTGTAGTATAAATACATTACTAACTAACAAAATAAACAAACAAAATGTAGGATCAACCATAGACCTGTTAATCACAATTTTAACGAAATACAAGCTTTTATTATACATATAAAATCAACCATATTACATGGGTATCAGGGTTGCTATTAGAATAACAAGCAATCGTTGAAAACACATCGAATGAAATAGAGTTTAAATTAATTAACACGCGTACACATTAGGGACCACTTCACTAATAAACCAACTAGTCTAGTCATGTTCAAATTGTATAACAGTAATAAACACGTTTCCGAAACTTACAAGGTTTAGGGCCTGTCCCACCAAATTGTAAATTGTCTGATAACAATCCAACGTGTAAATATGTGATGGAAATATCGGATTTTGTTACTTTATCTGACAGTGACGTCATTTTTAAGCTATCTGAGCATCTATCCAGTGATGGGACAGGCCTTTAAATTAATAAATCGAGTAATATCTACATGTTATTCTAACTTGACGTAACTTGTAGTAAAACATACACGCAGAAGTTATTAAGTAAGATGTGTCAGTTATAGTGGTAACTACAGTTAGTAAGAGCGGGCGCACACCAACGACTCAACTATAGCACAGCTGTGCGATTATCGATTGTTTCGAAACCCATTTAACTGTTTAGTTGCACAACTAAAAATCGAGTATTGCGCACCTCCACAAAAGCTCGTAGGAATCATAGCGCGACTAAACAGTTGTGCGATAGTTTAGTCAAGGTGTACATTACTATCTTAGAAGTGAGCGTTCACACTACGCGTTTTATTTAATATCTACTTTTGAGACCTTTGCCTAGCAATTACGTCCATTTACATCTTTTGTATGTTATCAAGAAGCAATTATATTACTCTATATATATAGTTCAAAATTCTCTGCAGATATCCTTAAAAACTTTTAATTAATCGAGCAAGTTTCTAGCCGCGGGCGCGGGCGCGAGTGCGGCCGAGTTCCGAATCATTGAGCATCGCTCAGATTCTTCACGGAGCCGTGGACTAACCGATGAAACTCTCACCTTTGATCTTTTCCTTTAGTGCTAAACTTCGCTCAAACTTCTACAAGAAACTGTTCACAAGTGTAAGGTCAATAAAGTGGAATAGATATCGTAAAGTTCGCAATCTGTTTTGTTTACTCTTCATAGCTTTTACTCGGAACTCCATCAACGGAGAATTAAAAAAACTTAATAATCAATATTCTTCCAGAATATTCTACAACTGTGCCGAATTCCATCGATATCTATTAAGCCGTTCTGGAAATACCTTCTAACAAACATGCATCCATCCATCTAAAATTTAGCGTTTATAATATCGTAGTAGAGAAGGTAAGAAGTAAAAGGTTAGCATGGTATGGGCATGTTATGAGGAGGGATGAATCGCATGTTACAAAGAGACCGTTAGTTATGAGTGTGGGAGGGTACATCGGTAGAGGTAGAGCTAGAAAGAGATGGAGATTGTGTAAAAGGTGACATGATCAAGAAGGGAGTGATGACTGAGATGACGTATGATAGAGTTATGTGGAGGACAAAAACCTGTTGCGCCACTACGGGAGTAGAATAAGGAGATGATGATGATGATGATGATGATAATGATGAATATCAGTAAGAAGTAAGATTTACATCTTGAACTGTAAAGGATATTGAACATAGTATTATAGCTTTTAGGGTCTTTTAAAACACATAGATGTAGGTATGACCTTAGGTACTTCGCTATTTTCTAAACAGACTATCCAAAAGATATACTATTCCATTGTAATAACGACAAGATCAGTTATATCCAAATCAAATTAATTATTTGAAATCGATTATTGGGTACAATTAAATGCAATCTTAATTCCAAGCACGTCATCGAAAGGCTAAATCGCATGCTCGGGTATGTTACAAATTCTGTCTTCCGTAGTAATTTCGTTACTGGTTTGAACCGTTTAATTTACAACGCACCCAACAAATTAATATCTAAATGATTAGAACCCTTGTCAACTGCGAGCGTGGGATCTAGAGCCGAACATAACTCGTGCCCTCGTCATCCTAAAGCCGATTATTGAGCGGTTATTAGATTGTTACTCAGATTATCTTTGTCAACAGAGATTTGTCGAATTTACGGCTTTCACTAAGATCATATTAATTGATGTCGATCATCGGTTAAAGTTGATGATTTTTGGATATGAACTATGATATCTTTCAGGTTGGATCTCTTAAGAAAAGAGAGAAAACATTTGGTGGCTCTATCTCCCTCTCTCTCTCTCTCTCTCTCTCTCTCTCTCTCTCTCCCCTCTCTCTCTCCCTCACTCTAATAATGGAGATTGGCCGTCAGCTCAGAGAACTTTTCCCGGTTATGTGCCAAATGAAGTTTGGTGACTACCGACTGCTAATGTTCAAAGTACTCTTAAAATGAAAAGACACGCATCTCATTGTACATTTTTCAAAAGCTAACACGTCACACATTTCATTAATTTAGAAGACTGTAAGGCATCTTTTTCAGAAAACAAACATTAGCAAGACTATTGTAAACTGCTACAAAAAGGACATTTTGTTTAACTACTAGAGTCAAGTTTTTTAATCTGAATTTAAGATTTGCGGCTAAATACTGAAACAAATCTTGAATACTACGCTTCGTAAATATCCTTTACAATATGATAGTTGTCAATTTGTATGGAATTTGGAGTTGAAGCCTGACCATCTATTATTATTATCACCTAATACGGTGTTTAAATGAAGATTCAATATTCGGCCGTTAGTTATAAAAATGCTGTGATATCTATACTCTTTTCGAAATATCTAAATTGTCCGTTTTCAAACTGTAGCCATAACCCTCGAAGCGGGGCATACCTCGAACATTGCTGTCAGGTAAATTCGCTGCGTTGCACGAATAAAATAGAAAACCGTTTAGGTCCATTGCACGGGATAGGGACATATTTTAACGATTTTTTGCCGTAAAATACTTTAACAAACCACCTTTATTCGTTACGAACGAAACGTATCACTTTAATAATTGTTTGTGTTATAAATATATTACAATTTTAATAATAAAACGAAATCATGCGAATAACCGAACACAAAAACCTGAATTTTAAAATGTCAATGTAAAGGAACGTATAAAAAAGCATAGATAATTTGGTGTATTGTACAAAAGTTTCGTAGTCATCATAGACATTAGTAATGCATACAGACAGGACATAAAAATAAAACTATAAAGCCAGATGTACATACAATTTCAAACATGACATCGATTGTATTATTGTACAATGCGGTAGTTTTAAAGTTACATAGCACTACATCTCCATGAGCTACATGAATAGAGAAGGCACGTTCCTCTACGGTACACGCCAACTGAATATTCTAAGACAACTCACGATTTATATTACTGCTTTTGCTTTGCATTACATTAAAATTAATCTAACAACCTTTTACTTTAATTAAAAGAAAGAAAATAATCTTGGAGCTGATCATAGCGGAATATAAACTAATTTTCCATAAAAAATTGCTGTTATTTTACTAACATATTGGGAAGATATCTTGTACGACCATCTGATGCAATCTTAATGACACTTTCCTAAGGTTATTGGTCATTGACACATATACCTAAAACAGTTCATTTTATATGTAAACACAATTCTAGAATTCAAAGTAAATATTTAAGGGTGGGTACTTCATAAATTCACTACTTTAGTTGTAACTTAATTAAAACAGTCTAACCAACAAATTAATTCAGTCTCAAAACTATTGTACACAACTGTACAGAGTTCAACAGAATTGTACCCCAAAGAACATGACAGAGGGCGTAACAAAACGCGGGTTTTATTTGCATCGCGACATGTGTGTACACTCCCGATTTGTATGTGTACTTAAGACGTGTGTACAAGTACACGAATTATGTACACGTGCGTACAGTCGCGAACAATTTGACTGCGGTCGGTAGCGGTACGCTATTGCAACGATGCCTCAGGTAAACAATATTACTGTAATTAGCTGATATTTTTTGTTTACTTGCTTATTAAAACATATTTTGATATGGGGGAATTCCATCAACAAAATCATGTTTCAAACAAGAACGAAAAGTTAAATTTAAAGTTACGTCAACCATATGTTTGAGATATTTCAATTCTATACAAATTACTGTATTTACAAAATATATGTGAAAAACAGAAACGAAGAGTGCCTTCTCTTGGAGTGTAACAAAAAACAAAATGTCTCTACATTTGTCCATTTCTTAGACGAAATTTTTTGCCGTACATTTTTGCATTCAAAGTCTCGTAACATTTTTGGGTTTCCACTTTCTGTTTTTAATTAAGGTTAGGAAGAAAGTGCATAAAACAGTATAATTTATAGTTCACAAAAGACAACACATTTTATTAAAAACCCCTTTAATTTGTTGTACTTTCTACATATTTCACTAATTATACTTTAACTGTTAGTTCGAGATCTAAAAAGCCAATAGTCTGAAAATAAATCTCTGCAATTAAGTTGAAAGTAACATTGTACTTGAAATAGTCATTAAACTGCTTTCTTCGTATCTGTTGGACTCTTCAATTAATCTCTTTCAATACTTTGTTCCGTTTTAATTATTAGTACTTATATTTTTATTCTATGCTGTACCAAAATGAAGATCGATACTTTTATATTATTAAATGCAAGCCACCACTTGAATTCGCCGAAACACCGAAGAGACCACAACTAGTAGACGGAGCAAGAGGACGCACACAAGAGAATATTTCCTTTCGCTATCCCTCCTCACCCGTTATCCTTTAGGAAAGAGATAGGAAGCGAAAGAAGGATAAAATTAGACCTTCAGAACAAACGCTCATCAGACAAAACGCGACGTCGTTACTGGCGTCAACCACAGTAAACAATATAACTTTAATACCTATCTTAAACAACTGGTTAACTTTAGTATTTTCGGTACTCAAATGACAGTCACTGAATCGGACAAATATAAACTCCTGCATACTTAACCATACACGGAAACATTTCTGTAAGTCGATCAATAATATAACACAAACTAAATTACTAAACCGACCAACTGATTGTGCAATCTGAGGGTAGAAGAAAAATATGTCAGCCGTAGAGAGCGGTTGTTGAATTTTCACAGTCGGGGGTAAATGGAACGCTACCAAAGTCAACTCCAGTGGGAAGGGCACTCGACATTAGCTGACGTGCCTATAAATAACCGGTAAAACTTTTAAAACAGCAACTAAAATACAGGTGAAAAATACAAAGCCAAAATTCTATACGGGAAACTTTACTTGACTAAAAAAATTACATTACTTTCGTCACTGATTATTCGTGACCTGATAGAAAATGAACTATAAAAACTAATATTTGTACTTACATTTTAACATCATCTTAGCTGCTCTTAAAATCACGCAGAACACAATTTTAGGTGTACCTTTCGGGGAAAGACCAACGTGCCGATGACCTTGGGCCTTCAAGAAATTTGAAAGTACAGTACCTCCTGACATTTCTTGATGTAACTAAGCCTCTAATTGAAGGTTTTCATTTATTCAATTACATTTACAAAACCTTCGTCGTAAATTTATATTTACAGTAGAAAAAATCGTTTATAATAGTCAAAAAATGCTGGCTTTCCTTGTGTAAGGCTGACATAGATTTAAATAAAAGAAATATGTCAAGTATTGTTTGTACAATCATACGACCTCTGTCACGTGACGAACACAATTGAACAATACCTCGCTGTTTGTCTGTTTGCTTGATGCTCTCAGTTCGAGTTTATTGTTAAAAACTATTCCTTGGCCACCGCCTGAGACTTTTGTTCCGCAATATACAAGACGGCACTACGAGAAATACAATAGGCAAATTTGGGGAGAAAAACCTTGGGAAATCTTTGTACATTACACACACAATATTAATGGGATTTTATACACAACTTCAGTTATAATATTTTTTTTTTTCATTTATTTTTAACATAAAGAAACCAGCGCTTCACCACGTTCCTCCTACGCCAATTGAAGACACAGTCGAAGGATAGATGCGAGCTAGCTCAATAACTGCCATGTAATATCTGTAGAGCTATAAATAAAGCTGTGTACCAAAATTTAAACTATCAATTCACATTTCGCGATTTTGCCTACACATCTTTAGTTTAAACTGTACACTACTATACATTTAAAACTAAACGTGTAACAGCAATAGAAACATTACCTGCTTTCTTTAACTTAACGAAAATTCACGACGAGATGAAAAACTATCTTATA
>NW_013525046.1:2448193-2461141 GCF_000836215.1 Papilio polytes | reverse complement strand
TTAAACTGTCAGTTAAGCACATTCCGCAATTTTTCCTACACATCCATAAGTTAAACTGTACAATACTATACATTTAAAACTGAACGTGTAACATTAATAGAAATATTAACTGCTTTCTTTAATACAACGAAAATTCACGACGAGATGATAAACTATCTTATAATTAACTAGCTGTTTCCGTGAGGCTTCATCTGCATGAAATTGTGAAAATTTTATTTTACTGTTTACATTTGTCAAGTTATCAATTGCAAATGTCAAAATACCAATTACCTTACATTGGCAATTTTGCTTCCTTGATTCCTCATGGTCTATTTCCCACATTAGAATTTTTATCCAAAATACTTACCCCTAAGTTTCATGGCGTGAATAAAAATAGCCTAAAGCGTGATGTAAGTGTAGGGCTTTTTATTAAAAAAAGAATTATTCAAAAATATGCTGTAATTGCTGACATCTTAGGCAACAAGGAAATGTGTATTTACGCTTTATTATAATAGTATAGATAGATAAATTGTTGTAATAATTACGATTATCAACACGTTTGCAACAATAATAAATAAAATTATATAACAAAATGTCACTTGTACTGATGATACGAGTTTATCAGAATGTCAAACAACAGGTTTATTATTTAAGCGGACTGAATCCGGTTATTCAAGTTTGTAATCGCGCAATAAGGTCATTGGTAAATAATTCACGTTATAAAGGAATAAATAAAAGAAGCAGTCGTACAACAATAAGATAACGGTTTCTTTTTTTTTTTCAAGTATATCAAATTACTAGTTGTTTCCATGCGACTTTGTTTTACATTTGTAAAACATTCAATTGCAAACGTCAAAATTCTAATGCTCAAATGACAACAAAGGCGTTTGCCATCGGCTAATAATTACCGTTACTACTGTAATCTTGACGAGCGTCGGTGGCTCAGTGGTTTAAGCACTTGACTTGTAATCTACAGGTCTTGGGTACGAATCCCGCAGCCATGTACCAATATGATTTTCGATTTTTCGTATTTTCATATGTACATAATTTACCCGACGTTCTTACGGTGAAGGAAAACATCGTGATGCAACCTGCACATATCGGCGAAGAAATTGAAAGATATGTGTGAAGTCAACCAACCCGCACTTGGCCAGCGTGGTTGACTACGGCCTAGTCACGGTAACTTTAGGGTAGGCTCCGAGCCCCTCGGTGGGGACGTATAGTGAGCAGATGATGACTGCAATCTTACATCTCTGCTATTGGTTTGTAGTTTTTGTCCCTTTCTCGCATAACAAAGTCTAGATATAGATTTAAATTACAGTTTTTCAATGTAAACCATACATATTTCCAGGATATAAAATAGGCCTACCAACCTGACATTAATATTTGTTTGAAGTCATGTCGTTAACAATGTTTTGGTATTGATTTAAAATAAACTATAAATAATACATTTACGATAAGCATTTCGGCTTATTCCTGTTACTAACAAGCTTAGCGAGGTCCCTTCAAAATCTACGAGACAAATTTAATAATTATTAACTAATAGCGAAGGATCAGGGAGGACTTGGAGTTTCCGAATTACTCAACTATTAGAAGGCACAAAGTTATTTCTGTGCGATGCCAAATTTATTGATATTTAGTTACGTTTGATGATTTTTCAATTGTACTGAGAGTACATAGCTTTGAGAATAGACTTTAAAGTTCGTATTTTATTCATATTGTGTCATCTATATCGATACTAATAATAGAAAGAGGAAAGATTTCTGTTTATGTACATTTGTATTTTTATATGTAAATAACTCATAATCTACTATGCCGATTTTAAAATTCTTACATTGTTAGGAAGGTAATTTATCTGTGAGTAACATAGGCAATTTTTTTAATCATTTTTTTAATTACATGGCGACGAATTCGCGAGCAATAAATCAATTAATAACATTTAAAGGTCGTCAAATAAACCGAATATGCAAAAAGTTTTCACATAAGTCGAAAATAATAATGACTATACGAACTATTGCCTATCTATACTATATATATTATAATAAAGCGTAAACACACACTTCTATGTTGCCTAAGATGTCAGCAATTACAACATACATTTGAATATTTCTTTTTTTAATAAAAAGCCCTACACTTACGTCACGCTTTTGGCTATATATTTCACGCCATTAAACTTAGGGGGTAAAAATTTTGGATAAAAACCCCAATGTGAGAAAGAGACCATAAGTTGCTGCCAACATCAAGGAAGCAAGGTTGTCATTGTGTCATGTCATTTCGACATTTGCAATTGACAATTTGACAAATGTAAACAATAAAATAAAAGTTTCATAATTTCATGCGGATGAAACCGCACGGGAACAGCTAGTAGATGGAATACAGCAACATTGCTTACACCTATGAAGTACAATAAACAAGAACGTTTTATTAAGAGTTGAATTACCACCACAAACTTCCATACACTTGGTTGCCAATTTTAACGTAGACGAAGTTTCCATAGTTCCGATTTCTCGTTGTCTGTTATGCATTGTTTTTTCGTAAAGTTAACAGGCCTCGCCGAAAGCTTGCTTTTTTAAACGTGTCGGAGTATTGAGCCAAGTTTTCACCGTTTCGGGCAACTAGATTACGGTCAGTCATTTTTGTAGTCTGACTTTATGAAGTTCTTTCGACCGATTAAACCTGAGGTCAAACTAGCTAACTACGTTTAATGCTTGAATTAAGAAGCAAACTTTTTAGACTTGGAAAATGTGTTTTCAAGAATTTTTATAAAAAAAGTTTTCAGCTTGATTAAACCTTAAGAATTACAGACTTTTTAGAATATTTATTGCAAATAATTCGTCGATTACTTTTAATATTTTCAACTAGCTGTTCCCATGCGACTTCATCCGCATAAAATTATAAAATTTTCGTTGTATTATTCACATTTGTCAAATTATCAATTTCAAATGTCAAAATTTCTTTTCCTTTCTTCCTTGATGTTGGCAACAACTTATGGTCTCTTTCCCACATTAGGGTTTTTATCTAAAATATTTACTCCTATGTTTAACGGAGTGAAAATATATAGCCTAAAACTTGACGTAATTGTAGGGCTTTTCATTAAAAAAAGAGTTATTCGAAAATATGCTGTAATTGCTGACATCTTAAGCAACAAAGAAGTGTGTGTTTACGCTTTATTATTTAGTATAGATAAAATATTTATTGCGTTACAAGATAAATTATCCCTAAAAAGTAAATATGTAAAGGTTCTTGATTTTCATATATTATTTATACAACCATTATGTTTTGCTGCTACATACCTGTAACAAAAGAAAAAATAACTAATTATTAAGAAGAAATATAAAACTTAATTTTTGTATCGTGTTTATTCGTTTGTAATTTAATTTAACGTACTTGGCATTGACAAATTTATTGATACCAAGAAATTAAATTTTTAAATAATATTTCCTCGCTTTCAAAGTGAAGCGTATAAGAGTTATTCGGAAACAAATAATCATCGTACAATCGCATGCTAAAGTAACACAAAACAAGACAACAAATAAAATAATTAATGTACAGTCGAGTCCAAAAGCGACACAGACATCGAGAGTAGGTACATCCCGCCCGACCATTCCCGTCGATTACTCGCTAATCCCCAGATGGTGCACAGTGAAAATTTATGGACCTTAAACCGTCGCGATAAGGTTCAGAATTATGAAATATTATTGATGTTATTGCTCGTGGCCATACTAACGATAGTAGCGGGACTTATGGCTTGAGCTTAGATAATCTTTCAGCCATGTTGATAGTAAAACAAAAGCCGGCCTTATGGACTTCGAGCCAAAACAGTAATTAATTTTTTTAAGTAACTTGATGAATTATTTGGTACTAAAATGTAATTATATCAAACGCATCATTCGTCAATGCAACGACTCTCTTTTGAACTGCAATTGCATTAATCTATACTATTATAACAAAGCGTAAACAAGCACTTCTTTGTTGCCTAAGATGTCAGCAATTACAGCATATATTTGACTAATTCTTTTTTAATAAAAAGTCCTACACTTACGTCACGCCATACATACGTCATACATACACAATTTACCTGACGTTCTTACGGTGAAGGAAAACATCTATATGCAAACTTCACATATCGGCGAAGAAATTCAAAGATATGTGTGAAGTCAACCAACCCGCACTTGGCCAGCGTGGTTGACTATGGCCTGTCACCCCTTATTAGGGTAGGCTCCGAGCCCCCTCGGTGGGGACATATAGTGAGCTGGTGATTTCCATTAGAGTGAAAGAGCTAGAATACACAACAAAACACTTTCAAAAACTTATCTACAACAAACCTCCAATAATGTAACAATATGTCCCATACAAAAATTGTTGTTATTTAAATAGTACGTGAGCCGTAATTGAATGCTGAAGCAATTACATACAGAATAAAACATCGCGTGAAAACCACTTCGTGTTTCCTATTGTAGGGGGAAAACTGCAAAATGCGGACTGCAATAGGGTAACCACACTTTTATAATTACGAAAATTATCATAATTGTCCACCATATGATTACTCACACGAAATCGAATGAATTTTATTTGTACTTGATTAAAGTAATAAATGATTTAAAATATAATCAACTTATTAGATGTGTTAGATAAATTCTTGGAGTATTAAATACACGGTCCCTTCGTAAACTTAAGTATCTACAAAAAGCAAATTTTACACGTGTAAATCGAGTTTTACAGTGTTTAAAATTGAAAGTATAATTTTTCATTTAAAATACTTTAAGATAAATGAGGTAATGCCTACAAAATATCACATAATGTGTTTAAAAAATTATTATTATTAATTAAAAAACATTAGTTTTTTAATAAAATAAGGGGAAACAAAATATAACGCATTTGAGTTTAATCATAACATTAGCCGCAGTAAAATTTAAAACATTTCATGTAATGAAACATTGGACATATTAAAAGCCGAATTAATTTTGAAACTGAACCAGAATAATAGCAAAGTAAAATTGTTCTGCGGATAATTGAGTGCACTTAGTAAAATGAAAACGATAGCGCGACCACAAATACCGAAATTGTAAAAGCCTAGAATTAATAAAAAGAATGAATTTACTAATTAATTTACTATTAAAAGGTTAGCATGGTATGGGTATATAATGAGGAGTGATGAATCACAGGTAATAATGAGAATGTTAGTTATGAATGTGGAGGGGTACACCGGTAGAGGTAAACCTAGAAAAAGATGGATTGGATTGCGTGAAAGACATGATCGAAAAGAGAGTGATGACTGAGAAGACGTATGATAGAGTATTGTGGAGGACTTAAACCTGTTGCACCGACCTACGGGAGTAGGATAAGGACGAAGAAGATGATTTAGGAACTATCCTATACATGTTAAAACTTACATCTTAACGTACTAAACAAATATATTTTAAGAGCTCTAATAGCACTAGGAGGCATCAACTGGACTGGAATAAAATATTGACAACATCGAACATTAATTTTCGTTAAAAGATCCGAAAACTTCGTTGAAACATAAGCAAAAACGGTTTGGCGGATATACAACCAAACACAAAACGAACTTTAAAAGTTGCCAATTTAAATTTAACGTCTAATTACCTTTTACGATACCTCAATAAATCTGAGCTTCGAATCCAAAAGTTTTATTGTTCCAAACTTTGACCAGAAACGCTTTTGTAAATAGACTACAAAATAATTAAAAATTCAAAGAGATGTAGGTTAAGAACATTTTTTGCTATAGTCCGTTGAAAACATTCGTAATTTTACATACACAATTAATAAAACCTTAATAGTATTAAGCTTGAGAATAAGACGGCAATCGAATTGGCTTAACGAACTAAATAGTAAGAATGGAATTTTCCAAAGACACCAAGAAGTTTTACGTAAGAAATATCTAGATTCGAGAGTCCTTAAAGCTCCCTAATCGTGGGTACACAAAAAGCAAATTCAATAGAGTCATCAGTGTAGTCGACAAATACATCCATTCAAACACAAACGTTCAACAAACATTACGAAGCACATTCCCCCGACATTCGGTAAATATTCCCGAGTCCCGTCACGTCTTTATAATAAAAACATCATCCCACCGGCGACGTAGAGTAAACCCGCTGTGCGCCTGAGAAAAAAACGAAACAAAATTAGACGCGATAAGTTCACAACTGCTCACACAATATACAGATGTTGCCAGTTTACGACTTTCACCTTTTAGGGTAAATATAAAAGAGCTATGTTAAATCACGATAGTTAATTTTGTGTTGTCAGAATAAATACCAAATATAGTATGTTTATGTACAAAGAACACATTTTAAATTCACAATAGACAACGATTGGTTTGTATGTCAGAGATCATAAGGTTGAGAATTCCTGTCAAAGAAATCAGTCAACGCGCAAATCCCAAAACAGCAAACAAGAACTACACCTGAAAGACATGCCAACATAGATAGCAAAAAAGTAACACAAACACATAATCTTGTAGAAGAAAAATAAGTACTAGTCAAGTCTAAATAAGGACTGAAGAAAAAAGTCTCAATTTTTCTCAACGTAAGAAGAAATAAGTTAGTGTAGCAACTCTGATTTGCTCACAATATATACAGAGCGGGAGCAATAAAATACGGCTCCGCGGGACGCAGGTGTATCGAGCCGAGGAGAGGCGTGAAAAAATCTCATTCCTACACAACAAAAGGAAACCCGACATCTATAGTAGGGTGACTATCATTTACATTAAGGATAACAAGACCACATTATGTGTAACGAAAAATGTTGAAAAAAATTGTAACACATACAATACGAATACTACTTAAAGTAATGTGATCTTTAACTTGAGTTCCTCTTATTTGGTAGAAAAATAATACCTTTCAATACATGGAACTGTCATTAAAGACGACACGCCCTGTATGCAACGTCAGACACAGCAAATTTAAAATTTGTGAAAACATTCAGAATTAATTTAAATTAAATACAAAATGTAATCGGCTCCTTGACTTACGAGAAAAAGTACAACAATTTAAAGTTATTAGAAAGCTAATGCTTATGTATTTAAATTAACATATCAATCCCGTTTATCAGGATAAATATGGCCACACTACCCATAACTCAGTGCCGGGGCGGGGGCAGGCGCGGGCAGGTGGCGAGTTGAGATAAAGTACCGCCGCCGTTACATCCCGTGATTTAGATATGACCTTCTGAACACAATCTGCATTAGTAACAACCCTAGGGCCTATTTCAACACCGCATTATTTACACTTCGTATAATCTTGTAAATAACAATTTTAATGTAATCGAGATTTTGTTAAAACGAAAAAGAAATCATTACATCCTGTACTTGTAATACAATATTGTTGACGAGATTAATTAATAATTAGGGATGAATCGCATGTAACAAGACGAACGTTAGTTATGAATGTGGAGGGGTACACCGGTAGAGGTAGACACAGAAAGAGAGGGATGGATTGCGTGAAAGGTGACATGATCAAGAAGGGAGTGATGACTGAGATGACGGATGATAGAGTGCTTTGGAGGACGAAAACCCGGTGCGCCGACCCTACGGGAGTAGGATAAGGCTGGGGAGATGATGACAATTGTTGACGAGATTACTTTGATCTTCTATTAGATGATACTGTGCTTGTATTAGCTTCTACCACATTTAGAATTCATGCAAAAAGACAATCAAGCACTAATTTATTCTAACTGGTCGAACAACTACAGAAATAGTTTGATTCATTTATTGAATTTTAAATATTTATGGAAACGTAAATGGTTTGATAGTTCATTTATCTATGGCAGTAGTTGGAGTTTCATTTAATTAGCAATATAAACAAATCGCAAGCCAAGCTCGCCGGCCGCCCGCATCCTAACACAATTAGTCGACAGCCTTCTCTCTATTTTTGTTGGACTTTGCCAAAGGATTCATCCCTTTAACGTACACTTTATTTACGTCGGAGGAGAATTTAATTTCTCATCGAAAATTACTTCTTGATTTAAAAAGTATTGCTTTACTAATACCAATAAAGTCTCTAACAGTGGTAGAGCCCGCTTTAACATCTTCGCACGAATGAGCCGACTCGTCCGGTGTAATACCACGACCACACAGAAATCAGGCTTGAAGTGGGAGAGATTCCGTGTTTCGTCTGATGAGCGTGGTGCCGGAGGCCTAATTTTAGTCCCTTTCCCTTTCCACCCTTTTCTTAAGAGGAAAGGATAGGTAATGCATCTGCAATGGCGGATGTTTATCGGTCGCTTTCTATTTCGGTGGATTCAGGTGGCCGCTTGCTTGTTTGCCACCTTATCATTATAAAAAAAAACTGTGTTTTTTCTAAGGGATTCCTAAAGTGTGAATTAAAAATAATCATTTTCAGATCACATACTTCCCGGGCTTACAGTATACCCTAAGTTAGAGATGATTAAACCTTAGTCCTGGCCTTATGCGGATTTGTTGGTCTGCTGAAACATCATTGTATTCATACAAGTTTGAACTTAAAAAAAAAACAACTTATTGTGTCTGTAGATCCTAAAAATGCCAAAACGTTGATTGTATTTCAAATAAGTCTAAATAGGAAACATTCTTCATTAGACAGGAGTAGGAACATTATCTCACCCGCCCAGGGGTGCAATAAGCGATTACTCTCCACTTCGGGCCCGCACGGCGGCCGCGGCGCGGCGTGTTCAAACAAGTTTTAATGGCCGACGGCACTTGCGCCGCGAAGTTAGTTAGGCTTTAATTGTAGGGTCACCACACAATGTATACAAAGGAGATAAACCGAATATACTTAATTACACTTTAAAAATCAGCTAAGAGCCATTATGGTGTAAGACATTTTAGTAGCACTTATGGGATTTTTAATTCTAACCACCATAATAGATACACGCTTAGTCTTATCGATACAAGCAGTGTAAAATTCTTCGGGCTTAACACTAGATAAGAAATGTAATAAACAAGTTTTAGGTTTGTCCTTAGTTTTCATAAGATCATATGGTCACCTGACTTAAGTACCCGCATGCCGACTTTACTCCTGACCAAGGCAAGTTTTATCGTCGGAATGTGGGCCGTAAACGTTCACATGGTAATACTTAAAGACGCCCTGTCGTAAAAGTTCGCGTAAAAACTTCCTCCGACGTCAATGAGACACTATAAAGGAGCCCGAGCCCTCATAACGCGCTTGAACACCCATCGAATAAGGCACGTTTGATTGGGCATCCTGTATTCAATTGGATGGTAAAAAACAGGACTGCGGCTTAACTTCTTTACTATCAGTATTAATTTTTACCCCATTAAACGTATTTTTGGACTGTCAAAAGACTATCATTCCCTTTGAAAATCCATGTATAGATCCTTTTGTAAAACCGACAGTATAAACATTAATGGCAGGTTTCCCAGTTATACTAGTATTTATCCATCCGTTAGTGTTTTTAGTGGTTCAGTGGCTTAATAACTTCATGAATTGAGTTTCCGAACTACATAACTTAAGTTTTACTTCGTTGAAACTTCAGAAACCCAGCATTAATCGTACGAAACTGTACACAAACCGTTAACTCACAACCTTCCAAAACATAAACAATGTAACACGATTCCTGTAACGAGCGACAATCTAGACAAAGAGCTATAACCAGCTAATCAGACACCATTTATGAAACAATAGAAACAACAATGACCCGACGAGCCCACATACATCGAATCGCAAGATTATCTTAATGGCAACATCGACGAGTCCCAATTACGTATTCGTGAGGCACAATCGGCCCAAATGAGAGGGCAATCGGTGGCCATGTAAACGCTATTGGCGAACGTGACGGCGAAATTAATCGATCGGTACGTAAAAACGTACCTTGTATGATAATGTCAGGTAACAAACTGCGAGGTGGGTAATGCGAAGATAACATACGCTAGAATTTTTTACAATTAATACTTATAAATAGCTAATTTACCCATTCATACCCTTCTCCAGACAATAACAGATACTCCAATGGTTAATAGGTTTTAGTTTTAAACAGATGTTTCCCTGAAAGCATGAAATCAGGAAACTATTGGAGAATTATTCATAAGAAAAATCTGAAACTGCATTAAAAATCTAAGATAATATGAGATTCTAATCTAAGACAGACATAAATACGTTGGATTTTCTAAAAAAAAATACACGTATTTTTACAAGATTTTCAAATATTCTTAAGGTTAAATTTACTTATAGAATGTCTGAGAAACTAAAAACAAAGTACATTGACGTCAGACAAAAGTGCTAACTTATTCTATTTAAACAAAGCACTCAATGGATTGGAAGGGGAGTATTTAAACAAGGGCGGTGGGTTTCCATTGCCATTCAAATCGCCTTAAAACTTTTCTGAAACTGCAAATGTTAGAATTACTGAAATATCGTAGGTTTCCACTGTCATTAGCAAATTTTGATAGCATTGTGTGCATTAAATCTTTTATTGTAGTAATATTAAATCATTTCTCATATATTTTTTCTTTTTTTACTGAAAATTTTATAACAAGCCAATTATAATCTTTTCTTTTTGTTTAGACACTAATGTATTGCTTTTAACAAATGGGGAAAGGGATTAGCTCCTGCAGTACAGGGGAACCTCTTGCAGGAGCCAAGGCTCTCATGAAATATATATCAAGAGTGAAATAATAAAGCATTTATTTACTAAATGTTGCTCGCGACTTCGCCCACGTGAATTTAAAAAATACAGCATATGTTGCTCCTCGATGACGTAGCTTTTTAATGGTGAAAGAATTATTGAAAAAGACCAGTAGTTTTGAGTTATTTCAATACATACAAAAATACAAATCTTTTCTTTTTACAATATCAGTATAGACTGATACTTAATTTGAAAATTTGAACCGTTTACTTCTGACACTAAACATTCACTACTTAATTGAGATTTCTCTAGTAATGAAGTGACCTTTATATTGTACAAAAAACTAAGTACAAAATGAGATATTTTACAAGTCGCTCATCTCAATGTGACCTCAACCTAATCACGTCTGTTGCTCATTCGTATTCGTAGAGCGATGTAATTATTCAAAAGCGCAGCGGAGCGCATTACGTTACTTCTAATGAAAGAATGTACAGGTCCATTAGGGAAGGAATATTCATTCGTCTGGACCAGTTCATTCGAATAGTAATTTCTTGGAAAATTAATAAGTTCTCGTCGTCTTACTCTTTTTAACGACTGTCAATACTCCTGTAGAATGTACAAGTGATTTCTAAAGAATTGACTGGTTAATCAGTGGAAAAGGGGATTTAGAAACCCCAATAGCCTAGGTTGGGGGTACGGATTTCCGATCATGTGGTCGAAGGTTCCAATCCCGCCATTCGACTATTGTCGTAAACCTTATTCTAGCACGAGCCTAGAGCTTACTAGCAATGGTAAGGGAAGTATAATATTAGAAGGTTAACAAAAATTTATTAATATCTTTATGAAAAAAAAACCGCATTTTACTAAGTTAAGATGAATCCATTACCATCTTACTAATAGTATAAATGCGAAAGTTTGGATGGATGGATGGATGTCGTCATCAAGATCCGTTCAGCCGTTTAGGCTAAATTTGGCATACTCTGGAAGAACACATAGGCTACTCACATTTTTTTAGCGGGATAAGCTAGTTTTATTTATAAATATTCCCTTTAACATAAAGTAAAATATCCTAGAAACAGTTAAATTTTCAAACGTGAACAATACAGTAACCACACGGCGCGGTGTTCAATAGAAACAATTGAATAGTCTCATAGAATACGAGCCGATACGTTCCAACTTGCAATTCCCACATGTAAATGTACAGGTAAATTTAAAATACACACCTGCTACCTCTGTTTAAACATTGAATATTTGCACAAGTTTTTTTGGTATTTAAAGCAACAATAAATTAGGTTTTTTGACACATCACAATGTATAAAAAAACGTAGTAAGCAGTCAAATAAAACCATCTATTGAATTACAATGCAGGCACGAAATGAACGCAGTTTTCGAAAAAAATAGCGTAAAGGAATCCATTTGAATGCGGACGTAAAATCGAATCACTTTGGCCAAAAGCGTGACGGTACGCAGTTACATTTTAGGTTATATTTTACGATAGCTCCGCTAGAATTATTTCAATTTGAATTTGTACTACATTTATGGGTTGTTTTATAACATTTAAATAATCTTCAAAATGAAAACTTTAAACGAGACTTTAATTTAAATCCAAATGTAAAATAAAATCTTCGATAATTTCACGGTCTTCAGGCATGACGAGGTGGCCGAGAGGTTAAGGCGTTGGACTGCTAATCCAATGTGCTCTGCACGCGTGGGTTCGAATCCCATCCTCGTCGACAATTTTTGTTGTATCTTACAAGAAAAATTGTTTCATCAATTTTGCGGTGCTATGTTTGTTTTTGCATTATAAATAAATTAAGTTAAAATATCATATATGTATAATACAAAAATATCGAATAGTATTTCGTAATTATTATTTTAACTCGTCAATAATTATATATCGAACTAGTGCGTTATGAGGCCTCCTAGCTCAAATTTATTTTAAAATAAAAAAAACGATTTAGTGAATATGATCATTCGCTTTAAAATTGCATAAAGGTAAATTCGCAATAAATACAAATTGAACATTATATGCTTTGGTAATTTTTTTACCGAAATTCAAATTAGCAATATTAGTCGTTGGAGTTTGGAATAAAAAAATTATTTTTAATGGTGTATTTCCCTATTTACCTATGTTTTTTTTAATACGTAAGCCCAGAATTCAAAAAGTAATCGAAGACAAAACAAACCACGTAATCGAATAACATCGCTACAATATAAAAGCTTAGTCTATAAAGAATTAAAGAGGAACCATTAAAAATTCCGTTCCGGCTATTACCTAAATTGGATTTGGAAGATCCCTCAGAAAATAACAAGCAACTTCTCAAATTACATAGACGTCGTCTATGTAATTTGATTTTATTCGAAAGAGCCTTGTTCTTATATTTT
>NW_013525046.1:2437616-2448182 GCF_000836215.1 Papilio polytes | reverse complement strand
CGGGATGGCGCGGATCCGAGCCACTCGGAAATGGCTTTGTCCCTGCAAGTGAGCTCAAAAGCGCGGGAAATGGAGATAAAGTATACCACGTTATGTTTAAAATAAATATACATCTTTTCCTCAAGATACAATTCAATATATATCATACATGTTACTTCTGACTGATAGAATAAATTTCTGTTGTAAAAAGTTTCAGGCAAATGAGACAATAGTACTAAACATGTAGAAACCAAGTTCGATGACGTCACAGTAGCGTGCTAATATAGTAGTCTAGCCATCTCTTCTTATGTTTGTTTATTCAAAAGTATTAAAGGGACAGTGATACAATCTCAACATAGTAATAACTAGTCGTTAAGTTACTTAAATAAGCGTCGACAAACGTTATTTGTCATTTTTAAAGTCAATAACATTCATTATTCATTAATCGTAAACGACTGTCAAATTATCGAACATCCTGTATACAAATAAGCGTGTTTAGCGGAGATAAACAGTACTTTATACATCAAAATTAGATTTTTTTTTCGACAGTACACTCCATATTGTATAAAGACGTTTCGCGGAATTGAGGAAAAATCCCGTACTTGTTACTAATGAGTGACATTGTTCGAGGCACTCCTCGGCATTCGAGTACGAATGGCCCGCTTTATGTATCCGCATTACGTCGCTGTATACATTTTTAAAGGCAGATTAAGATAACAGCCGCTGAGGTTGGAACTCTCAAATATGAATTACCTCCACCTCCCACAGAGAGCTCGCGACTTCTATTAATGTTACTAACGAAATAACTTAAAGGAATTCAAATTGTTTTGAGTTTTTAAGTGTTTAAGTTTATTGATAGACAATTCTGTATATATAGACCAATGACATTTAAGAAATACATAAACTAAATTTTTTCACCGGTAACTTCTTTGTACGGTAATATCTCAACGTCAAATTGGTCAACGGCAAAACAGTGGTATAGCCCGCTTTAACATCTTCGTACGAATTAGCCGGCTCGCCCCGTGTAATACCACGACCACACAAAAAAAAGGCGTGAAGTGGATGCAATTCCGCGTTTCGTCTGATGAGTGTGATGCCGAAGGCCCAAATTTAGTCCTTTTCCCTTTCCACCCTTTTCTTAAGAGGACAGGATGGGAAGAAAAAGTGGATATGACGGTGGAGGAGACGCATAGGAAGGGCAAATGTACTCTTCATGTGCGTCTCGTCCTCTGTCAATTAAGAGTAGGCAATGCATCTGCAATTGCCGATGTTAATGGGCAGCGGACGCTTTCCATTTCGGTGGATTCAGGTGGCCGCTTGCTAGTTTGCCACCTTATGTTAAAAAAAAAAATTGACACACCGATATACTTAGAGCCAGTCCCACCAAAATTGTAAACGGTCTGATAACAATGCAACGTGTAAAACATGTGATGGAAATGAAAAAACATGTGTTGGATGGAAAACATAATTCCTACCCCTGTACGACTAAAGCTACATATTAATATTCCACATTAAAATTTTATCTAACAAACGAAACGTAATCCTTGCGTAAATTTGACTATGTAAATGTATTTTACATTTACATAGTCAACAAGAGTAATAACGTCATCAAAACAGTGTCCCGTGGCACAAGAAACGTGTAACTAAAACGAGCAAGATTAACAGGCCGTCTACTATCTGACAGACAAAAACGTACTCATAATACACTCGCATTAAAACTACCCGCACATACCATTTATAATTAGCCCCGGAGCATAAACCACCGTCGCACACATCCCGGCGACTGACACTAACAGAGTGCGTACATTACTCGTGCAGTATAAAATAGAAGTCGGAATTTTAACGTTAAAACGTAATGTACATGAAAGTTTTACGAGCGCGCAATTACAACGGCGGCGAATTGAACTATAACCCAGTGTTCACATTACGACGGCTCCGTGCGAATAAAATAAAAGTACATTACCCCGAAATTCGTTATTACGTTGAAAGCGACCCCGGTATCGGAATTATAAGGCAATTTGCTATAACCGTGTAACATTCAAAAAGTATATTGCGTATTCCTGTTTTTTATTGGAATGGAAGCGACACATTGCGTTTGCAATTTACCTCGTGTATCTCATGATAAACAAATGAATACTCATATAAATAAACTATGAAAGCAATAACATATCATGTTTCCAAGGCTAAGGGCCTGTCCCACTACTGGCTGATAGAAGCTCAGATAGCTTAAAAATAATGTCACTGTCAGGTAACAAAATTCGATATTTTCATCACATATTTTACAAGTTGGATTGTTATCAGACAATTTACAATTTAGTGGGACAGGCCCTAAAAGGTTATTTTCATCATCTTTATTGTAAAAAACCTTGTGAAATTCGTAATAAAACGAAATCCCAGATTGCATATATCAAATTTATAAAAACACAAATGGAAATAAACGATTTCATTATAACTTAACTAATGGACGACAAGACAGCAACAAACGACAATTCCCAAAGGGAACAATAAAAATGTTCATACATCTACGTTATCAAATCATTTTCATAACGCAATCTTTATTATTAAGTCTTCCACCTGAATTTATTATTAAGGAATTTCTGCGCTCTATTATGTGAAAGGAAGGGGGAAATGCCCCCCTATAGGGCCCCATCGCGTGAGAATATATTTCATAATCACGGAGAAAAATAACTCACAGCTCGAATTCGAAAACATGGAAGGTAACTCAATTCAGTTCATATAACGTATAAAGGAAATTATAATTCACAATACTATTACGTATTTCGGTTTTGTACATTAAAAGGTCTATTCAAAAGGTTTTAAAAGGTCTAGAGATCGTTTGTAATTCAATCGCTCTAGTTATTTAAAAGGATAAGCAGAAATAAGAGTTTTTTTTATTATTTAGCATCTATCTCCCATACTTCAATATTTTTTTTACCGCCACGAAAAATCATCTCATTTCATCTCTCACTTTCTCTCTCAACTATTTTCTTAGTTTATTCCAATATGATTAGTTTTTCTGTGTAGTTACATGTACTCAAATAAAATCTTTATTTTTTTATATAAGAGATGGGGGGCAAAGGAGCGGCGGGAACACAGAGGTGGTCAGCGACGCCCATAGACATCCGCAACACCAGAGGAACTACAGATGCGTTGCTGGCCTTTGAGAAAATTGTAGGCTCGCTTCTTGAAGGACCATAAGTCATATTGGTTAACTACTGACCAGCTCCCTTAGACAAAGTAACATACGATTATCGTTATCGCTAATCGAAAAGTCTAAAATGTATGGAGTTGACAATCATACTAATACTAATATTATAAATAAGAAAGTTTAGATGGATGTTAGAGTTTGTAGCCTAAACGGCTGAACGGATTTCAATGAAATTTGGTAAAGATGTAGAGGATAGTCTAGAAGAATACATAGGCTACTCACTTTTGTTTTTTTTTTAATTCCACGCGGATAGATTCGCTGAAAGCTAGTTACATAATAAATCACGTGTTTGTCATGTATTCATTCCTGTACATTTCGACACATTTTGTCTATTCTAGCAAAATTGCTAATCAAAAGACACTTTGTCTAAGGGGTCTGATCTCTTTACAAGATGTTTTCCTTAAAAATATATAATTTTCATGTTCATCGCAGAACAAAGGAATAAAAACCTTTTGGTATTATAAAAAAACTTGTAATTTTGGTATAGGAAAAAATAAGGCACAATTGTAACTTTGACAGATTTGCTTCCGCGTCGTTCCGAGGTTGAGTTTAAAGAGTCGGAAGCGTCACCATAGATTACAATAAGTCACAGAGTAAAAATGCTGGAGTAGCACGGATAAGTGTCTCTGGTTCAAACAAATAAAAAAAAATCAGTTGTAATTCACGGTCTGACCGCACATCACGTATCAATGGTTACAATTAAATTTTTAATACATTTACATTCGGCGGGCACAAGCGTCCGGCCTCGGCAAACATATCAATATCTGCCACTTGAATATTCAGCTGACTGCAGCGCACCACGAATAAATACACTTGAAAATTGCCCATGTTTTATATTCGTAAATATTTACGAATATGGCTTATAAATGTTCAAATTAAAAGTTTCCTATCATACTCTATACTCTATACTATATCTAAGTGTAAAACACGTGATGGAAATATCGGATTTTGTTTCCGTATCTGACAATGACGTCATTTTTAAGCTTTCTGAGCCTCTATCAGCCAGTGGTGGGACAGGTCCTTAATGTGACACTTTAGTTTGTACTTAATTACACTAAGGGATGCCCTCTATAGCTACCTAACGATTCTAGGATTATCAGTGTGGTAGGTACAAAAAACCCAATCTCGTCATATCATACGTTATTCAGCCATGCAATTACGCAAGATAAAAACTTAATACACATCTGACGAGCACAAAAAACTGTCTAATGTATTGGTAACATCAAGGTTAACGAACCTGAGTCACGACAAGGTCTTCTATATTAGCCATCCATAAAGAATTATGAGAAATAATTTTCTACAAAGAAATAATGATTTAATTTAACTTGGCGCTTGTTTATATTCATCCCCCGTGAGTGTCAAACAGAGAACACAGTTCGGATCTATTAATAAACTAGCTTTTGCTTGCGACTTAGTCCACGCAATCTATAGTAATATAACAAAGCGTAAACTTTTTTGTTGCCTAAGATGTCAGTAATCACAGCATATTTTCAAATAACTCTTTTTTTAAATAAAAAGCCCTACACTTACGTCACGCTTTGGGCTATATATTTTCACGCCGTTAAACTTAGAGGTAAATATTTTGGATAAAAACCCTAATGTGGAAAAGAGACCATAAGTTGTTGCCAACATCAGGAAGCAAGGTTGCCATGGTTTGACATTTTGACATTTGCAATTGATAACTTGACAAATGTAAACAATAAAATTATTTTTTTATAATTTTATGTGGATGAAGTCGCATGGGAACAGCTAGTAATAAGATAAAACGTAAGTAGTAGTTTATTATATGTATAGATAGATACATATATAGATTTCAAAGTAAATAAAGTAAAAACATATATTCAGTCCTATATTCAAATTAATTTAAATTTGAGATCTATGACACAATAAATTAGAAATGTAATACCATTCTATTTCAAATAATCTAAAGCACATCTTTTTACTTTACATCGTAATTCGAAAAACATTCCTATCTCATATAGAAACGTCAATACGTGTAATAAAAAAAGTTGCGAACACATGCAAAACTTACAAGTGTGTATAAGAACTTGTGCTAGACAAACTCCTTAGAGACTTATCTCGTAATGTTCGAGGTGGTATTACGACTTTACTGTAGTTCTTAAGTCTTTGACTTTGTAGAGGCAGGACTTAGACGAACTTCAACCACGTGTGCTTATGAAGACGTCCGCGAAAATAGACGGAATTCATTCAGTACAACAGCGACTCTTTGCTTAGTCCATTCCTCTATATTCAAAGTCTTGAGTCGATGAGTCGTAGCAACTTTTTCTCGTAACAAACTAATAGAGCAATAAAGGAGGCGTGGAACCGACATTAGTGTAAAGGTCGGTCTTTACATCCGATCTTTGGCATTCGTCCCTCGCGATTAGAGGTAATTTAGTACAGGTAGGAAGGTAAAACGTATTGAACCATTACGTAAGAATCTTTCTAAAATGTCACCGACATTTATCAACAGAATTATTTTAAATTAGCTGTTGCCCGCGACTTTGCCAACGTGAAATAAAAAAAAAATAGCATATGTTACTCACCGATGACGTAACTTTTAATTGTGAAAGAATTTTAAAAATCGGACCAGTAGTTTTTGAGTTATATCAATAAATACAAAAAAAGGACAATCGTTCCTCTTTATAGTACTAGTATAGATTCACACAAATATTAAATTCAATTTGCGATTAAATGATAACAGTGGTAGATAAGTTTATTTTTAAACACACTATTTTCTCCTCAGATTCGTTAATTTGTCATTGTTGGCGACCCTTCATAATCTACATTAAAGACTACGTGATTCATTTTAAATAACAAAAGAAGAATATTTATTACATTAGTCGAACAGCGGAATTCGAAACTACAACCACGTGATTGGTTAATAAATATGGTAAAAGGCAATATTATTTAGCTAATCATTACCCTATAAAAAAATAAATAGTCAAGGGTAATAAATAATAGATTCTACTCAGAATATAACCGCTGGAGATACCAGGCGTGCATAACATTCAATATAGCAGTATGTATGTCAATTCATTTGATGACGTAGAGAAAAGAATAAGCCAGGGGAAAACTCTTGATGGCATAGAAAACGTTCCCCTCATATCCTCCGGGTATTACAGACTGGATTAAAACAAATGCTATTCAAACGAGAGAATATAACGCAGACCCTTTTATAAAATTATATAAATTCTTTATAACATAGGATTAAACAATATATTTAATTAAAATACTGCATTTTTAAATTAAAATATTCTTTCTATTAAAATGGAAAGATAGAAAACCCAATTAAAACAAAATAACTAAACTAGATTGACTAAACAATGACATACATAATGTCTTCAAACATCGAAATCTATCGATTTGTAAAGTATGAAATTATAAAAAAATTATTGTTTACATTTGTCAAATTCACTTTTGCAAATGTCAATACTACAAAACCTTGCTTCCTTAATGTTGGCAGCTTGTAGTTTATGGTCCCTTTCCCACATGATTTAGCCAATTTATTTACTCCCCAAGTTTAATAGTGTGAAAATATATAGCCTAAAGAGTGTCGTAAGTGTAGGGCTTTTTTTATTAAAGAATGAATTATTCAAAAATATTCTGCGATTGCTGTCATCCTATGCCACAAAGTGGTGTGTGTTTACGCTTTATTATATTACTAGATTTCGCCCGCAACTCATAATAAAAAAAAAACAAAAGCCTATTTGTTCTTCCAAACCATCACCTACATACATGTATGCCAAATTTCATCGAGATCCCTTGAGTCGTTAAGGCTACAAACTCTAACAAACATCCATCCATCCATCTAAACTTTCACATTTATAATATTAGTAAGAAGTATAGAAGTATATATTTAAACCTTTAAACAGGTCAAAACTAAGCTTAAAAATATAATTGAATTTACACATAATTAAAGGGTGTGTTATATACGGAGTTAAGGCCGGCAATGGGTTAGATGTGGCCGATAAACGCGCGTTATCTCTGTTGTAATTAAAACGTCCGGCGCAGTGCAATTACAGCTTAATTCGACGTCGATTAGCTTTGTCACGTACACGTCAATTGGTGTTCAACACGCGAGCCGTGGGGTTTAGTGGAAAAAATGTAGACAGTTTATAAATTTCATCCTGTAGATCAAAATAAGTATTGTAAAGATCTATTGTATTTCAAGTTGATTTATCAAGATATAACATAGATATTTGTTGACTGACTTCCCAAAAAAAGGAGACATTCAAAGACTGTGTATTTTTATGTTATGTGTTACGCAATATCTTCGGCTCTAGGGGACCGATTTTGAAAATTCTTTTTTATTAGTAATTTATTTAATTAGTACCTTAAAGTGTTAAGAATGAATGTGGATGGCTACAAAAGAAGAGGAAGACCGAAGAAAGTATGGGTGGATTGTGTGAAAGAGGATACGCTTAAGAAAGGAGTGGTTTCAAATATGACGGCTAATAGAGTTGTATGGAAGAGCAGCACATACTGTGCAGAATAAGGGCAAGTTGATGATGAGTACCTTTAGGAAGAAACAATGCTATGATTTTAAGACACATAGATAAAATTATAACAAAACTGTTTTTTCTTTGTTACCAAAAATTGCAATAAAAGTATCGCTTTATATTCGGTGTAAAAATGCTAAGATATCAAATAAGTTGAAAAGTCCAACCCGCTCCTATCAGAATCTATTAGCAATAAATCCCACACTCTGACATCTGTAACACAAAAAACATTCACATAAAATACTCGATATAGGCATTCTACAGACGACCGACCGACCCTTATAAAATATGGCAAAGTCAATGTCAAACTTAGTACTATGTGAATAAAATAAGAACAAAGCGAATAAATAATTTCATGAATTAGCCTATGTAGAATATTTTTTTTTATAATTTGTAAAAGTACAGAGTATTTTTTACACATAAATAATGCACAAAGAATACAGAATTAACAGTAAAAGAGTCAAATATTAGTTCATTCACATGTCAAAATATCAATTTTTACCACATTTTATATTTAGACCACTGTCGATCATTACTTGGAAAGTTTCGTGCGGAAACCAAATTACTACGATCCCTGAACCGCTACAACTATATGAACCACATTACGAGATACGTAGCGTGCTTATTGCTTTCGAAAGATCTATATACACTGGTCAATGTACCTTGCGTGATATCGTTTTAATAACATAGAAACGTAACCTCGCATCTGCCCCGTTCACACGATCCGTGGCGCAAATCAACCTGAATAAATCATTATACGTTTTCAGAAACACACGCGTACGCACGTCACGTGTGAATACACCTTTACAATTCATAGAAATAAATATAACCTTTAACTGACATCATTTAAGAAAAATTTACAGCGTTATATTCTCTGACATGGTTTCCATACTAAATTGCAGCTTTTTATTGCGTTGTTAGTTTATGGCACTTTTTATAGTATACTAGCTTTCGCCCGCGCCTCCGTCGGCGTGGTATTAAAAAAAGTAAGTAGCCTATGTGTTCTTCCAGACTATGCTACGCTACGTATATGCCAAATGTCATCCAGATCTGCAGCCGCTACAAACTCTAACAAACATCCATACATCTAAACATTCGCATTTTATTAGTAAGAAGTAAGATTGTGACTAAGACGAGATGCCACAATAAATCGACAGAGAAGCTTCCACTGCCTATAGACATTAACAATTGCATTTACGATGCCTTTGCGTTGGCTATTATTAACAGAGAAGTGGACATACAGATATTTCGCCTATATATGCATCCCATCCATTGTCCTTCCTAACCTTCCTTTACATAAAAAGGATGGAAAAGCAAAGAGGATTAGAATTAAGTCTTTGACACGCACACCTCTCAGACTAAACCCGGATTTTCTTTCAATTCACGCCTTCTGTGTTGTGTAAGCCAGCCGGTACATTTGTGATAGACATTAAATCGCGGTCCGTAATTCCAGGAGTGATGTTATATTTTTGCAGCGTATAATCCGTAAATAAATAAACGGAAACAAAGGAAATGCATTAATTTATTTCCAAACAAGTGACCGTGCAGTATCCAGCAGTGACTGCCATCCATTACGCTGAGATCCTAATGGTACGTCGTTGAACTCACGCTGGGAACTAAATTACCTCAAACTTTAGCTCTATTTACTGCAACTGAAAAAGAATAGCCGCCGAGCTTACTCTAAAGCTATTATTGTACGTTGCAACTAAATTCAATTACGAAATATTTAGCAGACGCGTCCAAACCCATTTATTACACTCTGTGTTTTAAACAAAGATGTCGGATTTGTTGAATAGTTCATAATACAAAAGAGAAAGTTTTATTAAATTATAGGTAAGATTTTCGTACATAATTTATTCAATAAAAGGTAAGGGTGAGGAGTAAAATAAGAATTTTAATATGGATATGTAATCTATATCTATACATAGAAGTGTCATATCAAAAGAATAATTCCAGATTTCGGTAAGATGATGTATTTGCGTTGCTGATAACGAATTTAAAAACTTCACGTCTGTTAAAGCGAAAGTCGCGTTTGTTCCGGGTATTCTCCGAAACTGCTGTACTGATTTCGGCCAGACTTTCATTGAAGGGTAGCTGACAAAGACGGATATATTATAGACTACTTTTTTATCTTAATAATGTGGACGAAGTAGCGGGCAACAGCTAGTTGAATATAAATATACAAATTTTCGTACAGGAATATAAGATATAGTGTTAATAATTTGACCTAAATTAATCGCAAATCCGATAACTTAAAATACCTTGGGTAAATTTAACTCGGGAGTCAGCACGCCTTTGTTTTGTTTCACTTAACTTGCTGAAGAGATGACTTCGTCGAAGTGGGATTCAATTAACTTCAACGTATTTAAGTTATTTACTTTAATGATTCGCTGTATTTTGAACTGACAACTCTTATACTTATAAAATAAAAATTTGCTTTTAACCATTGTTAGATCAAATATGCCCTCATTAAGGTGTTCGAAACTTAACCAACTTAGGTGTAACTTTAACAACCACGCTAGTCCAGTTCCATTTGACTTCTTCTTATTAAAAATTCTACACAATCTTCACTAATTCATATACCGTTTACGACATATTTTCCTTCGACTTAAGATCGTCTAATAAATGTAGTTTTTCATTCTCCTCTATCATTAATTCACGATCTAGTAGATTCCGCGTATAAACAGACATCATAAATGACAGCTATAATTGGTTCCACGTTGTGAACGCACGAAACATATTAGGTACAACGCGCCCAGTAATTCCGGCGCCCCTTACATACGATCGTACTTCCTTCCGGTCGAGTTTGCCCACGCACATATACCTACAGAAAAAATACACCCAGTATTGTCATATTAAGGTGATATTACATCAGAC
>NW_013525046.1:2424602-2437611 GCF_000836215.1 Papilio polytes | reverse complement strand
AAAAAAAAAACAAAAGTGAGTAGCCTATGTGTTCTTCCAGACTATCCTCCACATCTATACCAAATTTCATTAAAATCCGTTCAGCCGTTTAGGATACAAACTCTAACAAACATCCATTCATTCATCTATCCAGTCATCCATCTAAACTTTCGCATTTATAACATTAAGTAAGCGGTAATTTTAAAAAAAATAAAAAAAAAGATTATAAATTCTGCCAATTTAGAGGCGAACACCATTGACGTATCGCACAACTGCGACTGTCTATTGTTACGGCCCATTCAACTGTTTAGTTGCACAACTAAAAATCGAGTAGTGTGCAATATAAGCTCATAGTAATCTGAACAAACAGTTGTGCGATAGTTTAGTCAAGTGAGCTCTTGCATTATAAAATCTGTCCTTGTATACCTATTTTCAAACACATGTAAACCAAATCTTAATGCACACAGAGGAACTCAAATCCGTTGCTGCTTTGACATATTATACAATTTAGCCGACAATGTTTCACAACGATATTGAAGTTCTGCGTCACACATGTTTCTATACAAATTGAATCCTGATTCCAAACTACAGACGAGATATTCCACAGAATTGGACTTACACTACTAGTGTCTTGAATATATTGAATCTGGTATAGATTTGGGACGGGTTTCCCTCAAAAAGTATTACATACATGTATAAGTATATTATGTATTTTGACAGTGCTAGAGCCCACTTTAACATCTACGCATTGTAGAGCCGGCTCGCCCGGTGAAATACCACGACCACACAGAAGACAGGCGTGAAGCGGAAGCAATCTGCGTTTCGTCTGATGAGTGTGATGCCGGAGGCCTAATTTTAGTCCTTTTTCCTTTCTACCCTTTTATAAGAGGAAACGATAGGAAGGAAAAGTGGATTTGACGGTGAAGGAGACGCATAGGAAGAGGAAAAGTCCTTTTTATGTGCGTCTCCTCCTCCGTCAAATAAGGGTAAGCAACGCATCTGCAATTGCGGATGTTTATGGGCAGCGGTCGCTTTCCATTTCGGTGGATTCAGGTGGCCGCTTGCTCCTTTGCCACCTTATATTTAAAAAAAAATACACGAATAAAAATTTAACCACGAACATATGAGTACCTACTTTTCAACAATACCAAGGAAACAACATTTGGATTTCGATCATCTAAAGCCACAGACGATCATTACTGACAGTTTTAACTGAACAGTTCGACTATTCAGTTATCTGTTTGAAACTGTCCGAACTGAACTTAGTGTTCAAAATGAAATGCAGGTAAATTCAAACATTTAGTCTAAGAATTCGAATTCTTAAAATACTATGTTAACGTTTGTATTGGTTACAATAACATCTAAGAATACTTCAACGATTCTTCAGATATTAAAGTACCGATATTTTCGTGGTTTAACTATAAGGTCATATAGACACGTCAAGGGGCGAAACACGACCCTTGGTAAGACGACCGCGGGCCGCGATTTCCGGCCTTAATGGACCATTGTGTCGGAAGAGTGACGTCATTTGAACTGAACAATATTGGTATAGGGAAAGAACAATCATATCTTAAAGTATTCGAACATGTAGTTATTATTTTGAGCATTATTGCCATTAATCCAACATAATTAGAGTCAATAGCCTAATGGTTTGGGGCACGGTCTACCGATCTCGAGGTCGAGGGTTCTAATCCCGGCATTCGACTATTGTTGTGAACCATATCCTAGCACAAGCCTACAGCTTAGTTGAAATGGTTAAAGGAAATATTAGTAAATTAAGCAAAATCTACTAATATTTTTATAAAAACAAATTAACCACTCTAAAATTACATACATAGGTACAGTCGTGGAAACTGTCGGTGTCCCACCTTAAAAGCTACATTCGTTTGAATTAAAAACGAAACGCGAAATAAAAATCAATAGAACGCAGCTTATAAATGTGTCTGTACTTAAATAAGTCAGTTATACACGATTACTTTCTTTTTATTATTACCCCTTCGTTTGCACNNGTAATTTTTGTTGAACACCGCGGTGCCTAGTCTACGGTGAAGAGAAACATCGTGATGCCTGCACATATCGGCGAAGAAATTCAAAGATATTATTGTTATTTCTTTATATTATAAGGTGGCAAACGAGCAAGCGTCCACCTGAATCCACTGAAATGGAAAGCGACCGCTGCCCATAAACATCTGCATTCGCAGATAGGTTGCCTGCCCTTAATTGACGGAGGAGGAGACGCACATAAAGATGACATTTCCCCTTCCTATGCAAGATATGTGTGAAGTCAACACGCACTCGGCGAGCGTGGTTGACTATGGCCCAATCACCTTACTTAAGGTAGGATCGGGTCCCCTCAGTGTGGACGTATAGTGAGCTGGTGATGATATATGTGTAGACATAATAATGTACAGTGTAACATAATTATAGGATTGACGAATTTACGTTCCCACATGTTTAAAACGAAAATACGCTCAACTGTTATAATATTGATATTATCAACCAAACATTTACAGTAACAGCTCTTATAAGACGCCAGATGTTGCCAAACTAAACATCGCTAAAATAATATTAATTTAATAATTCGTTTGAAGAACATAAGATTTAATTTAAATGTCTAGAATATGCATGCACATATTAACGTATGGTTTATATTGCAACACCAGGGGAACTACAGATGCGTTGCCGACCTTTGAGGAAATAATAGGCTTGCTTCTTGAAGGATCCTAAGTCGTATTGGTTTGGAAATACCGCCGAGCACAGACCGTTCCATAACGCGGCTTTGCGGGACAGAAAGTTCCGTGAAAACGGCACGGTAGTGGAATGACAGTCTTCGAGATGGTGAGGATGGTACCTGGCGGTCTGTCGTGTCGTCCGATGACGAAACTCGACGGCAGGAATCGTTCCAAACAACTCCTCGGAACACTCCCCGTGGTAAATGCGGTAAAAAATGCAGAGGGAACTCAAGTCCCTCCGCAAGGCCAGAGGATCTAGCCGATCGGTAATAGCTCGGTCGTTGACGATTCAAGACTCTCTGCATTGTATACGGTCAAATGGAAGAAGCTGGTATTGGGGTGCTCCCACCCAGAGGTGCGAGTAGTACTTCATGTGGGGCCTAAACTAATAAATAGTTACTAATTATTCTAGCAAACATGATTCAAAGATTGGTTCAAATTGAGTCGAAAATTGCATATAAGGATATACACTTACTAAGGTGTTCGTAAACGTATCCGCGACAACCGATCCAGGTGGGAATAACCCTGATCGAATTGTAAATTCCATTCCGGAACATTCCCCGTCACATTATCCGCGCCGCCCCAACGGAACCAATGTGCCGCGCAAACAACCGCTAAAGTACACCACTCTATTCCGAATCGTTTATTTACAATAAATGTTCCAAATTGTAACATATACTCGAGGATACCGGGTTCTTGAAAACCGAGCACGATTTCTTAGTTGTTCACATTTTTATTACCACTTTCATTTCTCAAAAAATTATTGCTATCTCTCTTACTCACTTTGGAAAGAAAAGAGATATGACTAGTGTATTATTTTTAATAAATATATCTTATACGTATACCTTGATCAGAAATAAATTCTCGCAGTAATGAGAAAAATATGGAACTATTTTGTCCACATTAGAAAATGATATAATAAAAAGTCTATTAAAGCGCGTTGCTAGAATTATTATCTTCTTGGTCAAACCATCATAGATTTAATCAAACGATTTATAGATGTTCAAATCACAACCTTTACCTCTGTGCTGATCTTTCACTGACAAGAGTTTCCTAACAGATCAAATTCAGACCAAACTATTGAAACAGCAGCTCATAAAATCAACTAGCTATAAAAACTACCCGCATCAGATAGAAATGTCATAAAACACACCGCTCTTATTCCAATCTGTCATAAAATATCGCCGAATTACAAGTTCCCTGCGGTGACGCAACGTTACATATTGTAATATACACTCACGCTGTGACGAACATTGATTCAATTTGAGATGTAGTTCGATAACAAAATAAAATCTATAAATATTACTAAGGCCATGTTCCACTAAATTGTAAATTGTCTGATAGCAATCCAACGTGTAAAATATGTGATGTTGTCATTTTTAAGCTATCTGAGTCTCTATCAGCCAGTATACGCAGTAAGTTCAAGATAATAGTCATAACTCACCTGTCCATGGTTGACGTAGCCGTGTCGTTTCGCAATATCATGAACGTGCCTTTCCCCATTGGGCACGTGCACCGCAAACTGATTGTGGTATGTAGCTTCGTGCGCGCCGAGCACGCCGAGCACGAGCAGGAGGTGCGCCAGCGCGCGCCATGCCGCCCACATCTCACCTGCGCACCTCACAACCGCATCAGCTGATTGTTAACGTGTTTCAAATGCGCACTGACATCATGCGTTCCTATAACTTGTTGAAACTTGTATCATTGAGGTACCTGCAACAATAACAAAAAAATAATACAATAAAAATTTTAATTTTACCAACCTGTACTAATATTAAATATAAAGATGAAACATTTGTATTTTTGTATATATTGGAATAATTCAAAAACTACTAAGCCGATTTCAAATATTCTTTCACCATTAGAATGTTACGTTATCGCTGAAAAACATAGGCTAAATATCACGCGATTAACAGTTTGTCTATACTAATATTATAAAAAGGAAAGATTTGTATTTTTGTATGTATTCGATTCACGTCAAATCTACTGGGCAGATTTTAAAAATTCTATCACCGTTAGAAAGGTAATTTATCCGTGAGAAATACGGTATACTTTTAATTATTTCACGCAGACGAAATCGCGAACTACAGCTATATAACCTAATAACTAATAATTAGTATTAATAATGATGCTGAAACAAATCTCAAAAGCTTTATTTGTTAGCGCCGCTTACAACAACTTACACATTAACATTTTAATAAAATGTAGACTTTAAGCATGGTCTTATAATTTAAAAAACTGTACATAATTATATGTCGTTTCAGTAGCCGGCCGCATAGCACTAAAATTAGCTGAGCTTGATTGATCAATATTTTCTTTTTTTAAATAAAAGGCAAAAAGTAGTTCCACACTCCAGCATTCTATGTTCTATTTATCCTGTTACTGTGTAATTGTTCCAATAGGTTTGCAATATAATACAGATGAAAACAAACAAAATCTGACACAGATTATATAGAGCTTTTAATAAAAAAGCGTATAAAAAAGATAAAAATAAATTTTTCCTCAAAAGCTTTGTGAACAAAACCCTAGCAGATTCAAATATCACTAAACAGAAACGAATGGTTGAAAAAAAATGGCCAACTGTGCCTCTATTTGTTGAACATATGTATGGAAACGGAATTTGAACTATTGTTTGTTTTGAACAAATGTTTTTTGTTTGAGATAATATTTGAAGCAGGCTTTTCATATAACATTTCGGGACGCATAGAGAAATTACGTCATCGTATTGGTACACGTATTTCATTTTGCTATATTATCACAGAAAGTTAATAAAAAGAAAAAACATCCATAGATAAATAAGATCTGTGGAAAATAGAAATTCAGTAATAGCTCCATAGACAGTTGTAAGCCAACATTTTATGATTTTAAGAAACTGTCCCGCCACTTACTGATAAAGGCTCAGATAGCTTAATAATGACGTCACTGTCAGATAAGGAAACAAAAACCGATATTTTCATAGCATATTTTACACGTTCAATTGTTATCAGACAATTTACAATTTGGTGGGACAGGCCCTAAGTTATTAAAATTATACGACATACTAATTACTGAATAAAGATGTTAGAAAAAAGAAATTTAGATTATGGTTGACTATCGTGTATTCATGTATAATGCACCTTAAATAATTAACCGTATTAATATTTAAAGATGTCTTGCAAATTTGTTGTTTCAAACTTACACTATTTTACGTATCACCCGTCTATTTTTTGTTGCAAAATAAAGTTCTTACACTTTTGCTGATCTAAACTGCTACAAAAATGTTTAAATAACCAGTGGGTTGTATTGAAAATTTACCTTGGAATTTGATCTACACATGACCACAATTATAAACTACCCACTTTAAGTTCAGTGAATTATTTTATTTCTACACAAAGGTAACATTTTAAGAAACATGAAAGCACACTGAATGGGCCGCATATGCGGGGACTTGTAAATTTCATTTGCAGACGAAATGCTTTATTCGCAGCAATGTAACAATATTTCGCGTTATGCGACGTGACGTGACACATTACTATAAGAAGGAATAGAGCACTGCTCAGATGGTACACGTAATAAATATTATTTCAATAAATGTACGTAGACATACTTCGTATTGTTACGTCCTATGTCAATTCTAAAGATTGTTAACTCTATATTCTGTAATTTGGTAATTGGTATCACAAAAAATGCCTCTCCTTAAGCTTTCAAAACAACATCAGTACAGTTTCATCTGAACAATTCGACTGTGTGTAAAAATTTTAATTCCGAAATAACAGAATAAAGCGTGTATATAGGGCTGTAGGCTATAGTAGGAGGTATATTATTATTCCAAACCATATATTTTAATAATAGACCATTCCAAAATCAAACAAAGAAACATTTCTTCTCTGAATACATTTTTTTAAACAATTTGATATTACGATCGGTCATAACTAAATCATTTCTCATATAAAGTATCGCCCGTGGCCGTCGCAGAGATTGCCGGGTGATAAAAACGCAAAATATTTACGACACAGTAACCCCACCGACCACATATTTATTCCGGGACATTAGAATTTTTGCCTCCGGTCACAAAATTCAATTGAAAATTCATAGGGGCTAAAAAGGTTTTATTAGCCATCCCTTTCAAATAAGCTTAGCTTATATTTTATACATCCATCAAAAGTTATGCCTGCGTATATAATCTGTTTATAAAATATTTCCACTACTTTTTAATCTAACATCCTTCATATTTACTTAGTTATTCTACTTAACTGCTATAATACAAGATGTCCATTAAATACATTAACATGTAATAAAAACGTAAGTAGAGTAAAAGGTTGGCAAAGCTTTTTCTAATGATAATAAATAAAAAAATAATAAAACACTATTAATTAACCAAAAAAAATTAAAAGAACACAACTTACAAATAATATTACTGAAAAAAAAATTAAAGACAAAAAAAATTTTGGCCAAAAGGAGAAGGCTCAGCTGATGCGGCCTCCAGCTTGTCACTGAAGGCCGCGATGGTTTTCAGCCTTCCCTAATGAAGTTACATAAATATATACACATAAATACACATGTGCACAAAACATAATAAACGTACATATAACATAAATATATACAAACTAACGTAATATACATACTTTATTATAAATTGAAATACTATTTGCTTTCAGAAACTTCAGACACGAACAGCTAGTATTTTATTAAAGAGATTCTTAATAAATCCTCTAAAAGCTTTTAATTATTGTATATTATTAAATTCACGATACCGTAGTGTTAAGAATCTCACTCCACCTCTACGTCTTTTAGATAAATACCTTGAATCATTTTCATTCCACAAAATGCATTGCAATACTTCGCAAAGAAAGCTCAAGGAAACCAACATGAAAGCGAAAATGAAACTTATGCTTGAGTGCTAAGTCTTAAGTTTCCATGAAAGGGGTTCACTTGAAAGGAGTGGAAGCTCTTTTATAATAACTCGCGATACAAAATTAAATTGCCAGCGAAATGCAAGTAAAAATACAGTTATCGCTGATTCAAGGCAGCTCGGGTTGAGAATAACTCGAATTACCGTCTGCACTTCTTACAGTTTGAGGTGCGAAATACTAATGAGGGCCGCCACCGAGCGCTGAGGTACTCGATAATAATCCTTATCAAGATAGACTAAAGGTTAAAAATACCTTATCATGATATGCACTAGATTTCTAGTATAAGGCACCGCATTATCATACACCGAGAGGCGTGCTCTAGCACTTTTAACACGAAATTCTACATTCAATTTTAAATTGCTACATAAACTAAAATAAAGGAGAAAATACCCTACATATAAATACATCCTTATAAAATTATCCCCTTTTTAGCAATCTCCAATATTATTTACTGTATTTACTTACTAACCTTACTAATATTATAAATGCGAAGTTTAGATGGATGGATTGATGTTTGTTAGAGTTTGTAGCCGAAATCGCTGAACAGATTTCGATGAAATTTGGCGAAGATGTAGATGATAGGCTAGAAGAACACATGGACTACGTACTACTGTTTTTTTAGTTCCACTCGGACGAAGTCGCGGGCGAAAGCAAGTTTAAAAACACAGTAAAATGAAAATAAAAATACACAAATCTTAATATCGAAACTGGCACATTTTTGTCGATGTTAAAATTTCTCTTCGCAATGAATTTCATTTGAAAATTCATGACATCAAAAAGGGTTTTATTTTCAAACCCTTTTAAAAAAGGTCTAATTTACCCATACACTAAGCGCTCCAGAAATTAAATAATTTTGTAAATATTCTTTTCATTCGACGACAGCAACAGCTATTTTTGAGTAAATTATGATTCAATTTTTTCCTTTTGATTTCGTTATATTTTCTTCAAAGAACCTATTACGGTATGTACAATTATAAAACCAGTAAAAGGATAGATAAATTTAATAACACTCTAAATTAATTAGGCCTTATCATAACTATTTTTCGTATATTTACTTCAAAATATTGTAGTCACTTTACAAAAAACAAAGGACAAGCATTACATACATTACAAGAACAACAACCCAAGTAGATTATCGAATATGTATGTAATGGCAGCGAAACAAATAAAAGCCGAAGTTTTACAGACCATAAACACATTTACAGATGGCTCAGAAAAACAAACTACTAAACAAAATGGTACAAGTTATAAAAATCGTTGCTAAATCTCACGATAATCCCGATAACGCGGCCATACGAGACCTGACCGCGAATACATAACCTAAATTTATGAAATACTCTGTACAAATTTATCAAAGAAAATGAAATATTTCTTATGAATTTTTCTTATCCACAAACAAGTGGTTACTATGATAAGTAACATTTTAAACGTTACAGCGCATTTTTTATAAAAAGCCATTTACTTACGCATTCTTACATTATAAGTAAACCTTTGAGAAAAATAAATTTCTAAGCACCAAAAAAATAATCACATACAAGCATCTGAATTATTCGTGCCCACGTTTATCAAACTTAAAATTTACATCAAAAAAATACTTTACAAGTTATTTCTTACTTTATTTAAACATTATTTTTCATTCTGCTCGACTCTTTAATGTCACAGTATGATATTAAATAGCCTAAAACCTTTGTTTGTACTAAGAAATTCTGAAGTGATTTTTTAAATTTATTTAGTAGTTATTGAGAGAAGCGGTTACAAACTTTAGTTTATTTACATTACTGTAGGTACGGTGTACTAAACATCGCGTCTCTAAGAGTGAAAGGATAATTTAATAAAAGCGTGAAACGTGGACAATAGGCACCGTTATCCTCACTACAAAATATGACAATATGCGAAAGGAAGACATTGAATACGTCGCCCGTAAACTGACTCAGTTGCAAATTTCATTCGCAGATGGAATTCCTTATACCTCGCCGTATTCTAAAGATGTCTCGCGTTATGCGACATGACGTGACAATTTATCACTGGAAGAATAAGGGTATGGGTTTCATTACTACATTCTTGCTTTTTCTGACAGAAAACTTTTATTACGAATGACATTGTCAAACTATACTCTACATCTAATCATTAACAAAATACCTTGCAAACTTACCACATGTATTTTATTAATTTCTCTAATCTTTTAATCGTATTTATTGTTCATGGAGTAAATTAATAACTAGCTTTGACCCACGACTCCGTCCGCACGGAATTGAAAAACCTTAATTAATAGGCTATGTTATCTTCAACATTGTTTTCTACATCTGTGCCAAATGTAACATCCATCTTTTATAGTTATAATATTAGTATCATGTAGATTTCCTCGCATACAAATATAAATCCAAGTGATACCTAATACATCTCGCGTTATTAATATTTGTGTAACGTTTTTAATACCGATACTAAAAACATGCGTCAATCCAATTCCCGCTTAATCTAATGTTCGTGTACCTATATACCTTCCCAGTTACATAAAGTACGATATTTTGGAAAAATTAAATTTATCCATTACGTAGAATGTAATAAAGTACCTGCTAAAGCACATTCAGGATGATGAATAGAAACACGAAATAAGGTAATAAGCGCTCCTACATTCTCGGAACGGAGCTCACTTGAAGTGGCAACACTTTTATCCGCAATATAAAATTAAATTGCCAAGCGAAAATATAGTTATTGCTGATTCAACAAAGCAACGCTTTATTAACGTAAACTAAAGTTGTTCTTACCATTTGAGGTGGGTGATACTAATGAAACCTACGACAATAGAGCTAAAGTAATATGCTAAAACCAACTTAAAACTTTAGAAAATAGAGTACAAAATCCTAAAGCATAAACTAACCGTTTTAGAAATGGTAGCATAACATTATCATATACACCAACATCCCAGGCCAACCTCTTGTGTGTACAATATCAAAAATTTTGCATCCGAAAATAACCTTTGATCCGATGCACAATAGAGACTGAAATTAGATGCATCGCTTGAAAGGAAAGACGCAAACTAGCATAAATATTCAAGTGGGTAAATTGCTCTATGATAGTTCCCCTTAAGCGTTATTTATTGGAGACAAATAATAAACAGTTCGGAAAATATAAAAATCAGCAATATGTTTACACGAATTAGTTTAAAATATTACTATTATTAAAAATGAAAGTGTAGATAAATGGATGTTTTCTAGAAGGTCACCACAACTTTATGGTTCTCGATGATTTGGCATAGATTCAGAACATAGTGTGGAAAAACACATCGGCTACCTATTGTTTTTCTTTTCACATATTCCAATCAGACCGAGTCGCGGGTAAAAGCTAGTGTTAAATTAATTGTATTTATTTCCTAATCAGGTAGAAGTTAAATTTTACAATAACTACAACTTAAATAAGTGTTCTATCAAACAAGCGAATAGAACATAAACTTACTTGATCCTTAAACATTCCACAAGTATTTCAATACTAGCTTTCGCCAGCGACTCCGTCCGCATGGAATTTAAAAAAAATATAAAAACAAAAGCCTATGTGTTCTTCTAGACTATCCTCTACATCTATACCAAATTTCATCGAAATCCGTTCAGCCGTTTAGGCTACAGACTTTAACAAACATCCATCCATCCATCTAAACTTTTACATTTATAATATTAGTAAGAAGTAAGAAGTAAGATAATTAAAATCCAGATCTATGTACAAAAGAGCAATTGTTAATCATTTTCATTTTGATATTTTGATCAAAGCTGCCAAAAAGCTAAAACATTAATATAATTAATTCAACAAAACCCGAAAACGTCCCAGTCGAATAGAAAGACAGAAGGCTTATTTTAAGTAGCACTTGGAGCTTTATTAACTTGACGAGTAAAGTGGTGCTGGCTTTAGTGATTGGCAGTCAATACAATTAAAAATATCGATATAACTAAAGTATCGACATTACTAGTTGACTGGTAATTGTGTATGTAACGAGTTCATAGAATCAATATTAATTGTTAACTGGAAATGAATAAACTATTTATTGGAAAAAATAATTTTATCTTCTTACAAAACATATTTTAACTTCATCTTGAAGAATATATCATGAATACTTGGAATATATTTCAAAGGACATCTTAACAAACTCGAAGAAATCGTATCGTATATAAAACGTTCGAGATTTGAATTCTTAGTAAGGGCGTACAGTTTGTAGAATAACCTAAATACACATTGGCAATACACATCGTGACGGTCCATAGACAATCGGACTTAGAATGTTCAAACAATCTTAGTTAACTCACATTGAATGCAAATATTTGTATCAAGCATTTTCCACATTACGTAGTCTTATTTTACATTCTTATAAGTCAGGGATCCGTTTATCGATATTTTTACGTGACACATCACTATTACCAAAATCATAGTCGATATATTCCTTCAGGCGGGCAAATCTCGCCAGCGAACACCTCAATAATTAGTCAGTTATTCGCAGAAGTCGAGCATCGCGGCATGAATAAAACATTCCGCCAGTAACACAAGGGCACTTGTAACAGCCAATTAAATTTGAACCGTTCCACACCTGTAAGAAATAGATATCAAAGGTCAACATTTCTGGCTTTGGATTCGCAGCTCCGAAGTACAGTTGGTTGAGAGTAAACAGGCCCGTTGTAAACAAACGCGGACGGGGCAAACATCGCGCTAATGGGATTAATTATTATGAACTAGCTTTGCCCGCGGCTATGGGCACATTTAGTTATAACCTAATTCTTTTGTGTATTGCGTTACATTAACGAAGAATCTTAATTACTCTTCTAAATACTTAAAGAACAGAAAGCAAACAGTTTACAGAGAATAAAGTCAATAATAAAATCGATAGTTAGCGGCTTTACATTTTCACGTTGAATATTTTACATTTAAAAAAATAAAAACAAATCCATTTGAGTTCGTAGCACGCAAACGAAAACATCCCAATGCATAAAGATTAAACAGCACAGCGTCAGAATTCATATAGATTATCCCCAAATAAATGGGAAAAGCACGTAACAAAACCATTTTGATTTGAAATACAAATAAATGTACTTAATGTTTGCTAAAATATTGAAATTTGACTTGTATTTTCAATATGCATCGAATAGAATTAAAATATTCAAAAACATTCTGCATATTCGCTTTTTAAAATAAAGGCTTAATTTTTAAAATAATTCTTGCTAAAATGTTTAATTCTATTAAAGTAAAAATTCATTATTTTAAAAGAAGCCAGAAGGCTCGAGATAATATCTCAAGTTTTCTTTCATTTTTCAAACAAAAATTTATCCAACAATTACATAGAAGCTTCAGTCCATTAAGACAAAGGGAATTATTAAGATAGCTTATTATGCCGAGACACGCGGCGCACATTGGGCTGAATCAAGTTGC
>NW_013525046.1:2406773-2424479 GCF_000836215.1 Papilio polytes | reverse complement strand
GAGCAACTTGATTCAGCCCAATGTGCGGCGAGGCGTGCGGTTGACGTAGCATTGTGCTACGTTGCTACGACACCGCTACGAAGTGCTACAGAACTTGCCCCGTGTCCTTTTACACACCAACCACCACTTTGTACTGAATATTTTTTCTTTTTTTATACATTATCAAGAATGATGCTTTTGTCTATTAAAAGGTAACAAGGAAAACCATCTTTAATATAGTGTTCTATACTTTTTAATTACTAAAAATGAGACACTAAAAGTTTTATTTTTCTAGACTCTTCTATAAAAAGAAGTGTTTCATAATATAAAAAATTAACTCGTCTGACTGTGCGTCTGTCTGATACTTTACTTAAAAATATGGCTTTCGTTCAGACGATACAAAAACCGGTTATCTTTAATATTAACAAACCTTTTAAGACAACGAGTGTTTGTCTCAGAATATATCACCTCACTTCAACTTGATTGAACAGCTTTCATTTGTTTAAATTATACATGTCACGAAACAAAAGAAACAAGACGATGCCACAGGACGTTGCCACACGTTACCACCGACGCGACATTTCGTGGATTTAATTTTGTGTGAACCGCGATCACAGATTACTCTCGCCCTTTCTTTGCCCTTGATCTTTTAACATTCATATAAACTGAACCTCAAAATAACTTTTCATTTCAAGACCGACGTTAACGAGTAAATATGTATATTAAGACGAAATATTTGTTATTCAGTAAATACTTTTATATACTTATCTTAATCCAAATAATATTTGATGTACGGAGATATTGCCGAAAGCTTGTACTCGTATATTAATGCTACAGTAGACATTAATGTCGGTTTCTACTGCGGTATAATTACTTATTATTTTCTGTTTTGTCAAACCGATAAGTAAGTTCTAGGCTTATGTTAGAAGTCATATCGCATTGTAACTAGTCTTAACACTTGATTGGCGTTAATCTTTAAAAATAACTTTACATTCAGCCTTATTTTTTTTAGAGAAAAGAGCGGGAACTCCCAGGTGGACGACTCCCATAGACATCCAGAACACCAGAGAAACTGCAGATGCGTTGCCGACATTTGAATAAAAGATAGACTCGCTTCTTGTATAAGTCGTACAGGTTTGGAAAAACCACCGATAACAGACCGTTTATTTTTTTTTATCCTAACAAATCTCTTCTCATTAAAGTATTACACTTACACTAAAAGTACAAACAAAATAACCTACAAAATTGCCTTAACAAATACAATTTGACACTACCACACTGCCCATGTTTCTTAGTGGGCGGTTAACAATTTGTCAAGTATTCTATACGGCATCCGGTGAGCAACTCAAGTGGGCCCTTGGGACCTGTACAATGGCGGTCCACAATGCATCCTCACACTACCCCTCACCCGCACCTCATACCCCTCTGTACTCCAGCGTCGTTGATCATTCCCTGCAATCGAAATACAATCGGGTTCATGATGCTCTAAGTATGCCATTTCCATTGTAACACAAGTAAAATGAAACAATATACGTTGGAACAATTGTATAAACATGCCACGGTCTATACAAAATCATGAATATTACTGACACTGGTAAATAACAAACTGAATAAAAAGGCATATTTGTACAAATAATATGCATAATTGAAGGAGTAACTATAAAGAAGTTTAATGAGTTACAATCTTAGTATAAATATAAATTCGAAAGTTTAGATGGAGATGTTTCTTAGAGTTATAGCCTAATCAGCTGAACGGATCTGGATGAAATTTGGCATAGATGTAGAGCATAGTCTGGAAGAACACATAAGCTACTTACGTTACGATGCTAGTTGTAAATAAAACTAAAAAAATTGCTACGCTTATAAAAAATAAAACAGCTTCAATATTGTACAACAAATTGTAAAACATTATTATGACTGATAATATAACATTTGAAACACATTTGTGAGATATTTCCACTTGGAGGATAAATAGCTTTAATATTTTATTAGATACCGACCGACAACGGGCAATACTTCACGTCTGCTCATTCGTATTTTATGTTAACATTTAAATATCGCTTACAAGTGAAAATTTCTCCTCCGAGCTAACCCTTTCGAGTGGAAGTGTACTGTTGAATTATTTATATTTATACGAAATAGTTATCACAATCGTTCATAATATCAAAATATAGCTATTTTAGAAACAGCATTTAATGATGTATATTGCGAAACAAATGTTATTTTAATTCCAGCCGGATCAAGTTACGGGCAACAGCTATTGTGTCAAAATTACCAGACTTAAAGCGGGATTGATATGCCAGTAGCTGGCACACTTGCATGCAAGCTACTGACACACCAGTACGTAACATCTAATCAGCTATCTCAATAATCGAAGTGCGGGCTACGGGAATACAAGTTGAGGGCAGATCCAATACGAGGAATAAATCTTGTCTTCAGTCTTGTGTATTTTGCTTTCTTATGGCGGAAAATAGTACGACAATATAAAGCTACAATTTCACACAATTCTCGATTGTTATTGAAAAGGGGACACATCTGTAAAACGAGTATACAAAGGTTCAGACATCAAAGTTATCGTTACCATGGCAACCCACAAGCATGAGTTATATACGTCTGTAGTCGCCGACGAATTTGAATCATACGCTCCACTGGGCAAGGTATGTCGACGTGAGGTACGCAATATTAAATCTCTAACAAGCTCCTGGACTAATGAATTGACAAGTTACATTTAAATTTAATAATTCACTTTATTAAAAAGTTACTATCACACATTTTAATTATAATTATAGTCATAGTAGTATTATAAATGCGAAAGTTTAGATGGATGTATGGATGTTTGTTAGAATGAGTTTGTAGCCTAAACGGCTGAACGGATTTCGATGAAATTTGGTACAGATGAAGAGGATTGTCTGGAAGAACGCATAGGCTACTCACTTTTGTTTTTTTTCTTATTTCACGCGAACGGAGTCCCGGCCGAAAGCTAGTAATAATAATAATTGTGTCAGAATCATGTAATTTATTGTGTACAAAATTGTATATAGATGCGTTAAGCCATCAAACTCAGTACAACCATTACAAAAATATAGACAACAAAAATTGAACTACGAAAAAATCGAACACCAAATCGCATTTCGAAATCCAATCCGAATGCTAGCACTTAAAATAACGCAATATTCAAAGAGCAGACGAACACGAGCTATAAACCGAAACGCAATATTTTACTGATCAAAAGTGCCACCCGTCTGATATCGCGAAAGAAAGTTTTACGACGTTAAGCGTAAAGGACGACTGTTGTTCTAAAGTGAGATTGAACCGAGAATATCCAACATGTTTGCCTCACTCGGGCGGGACTCTCAGACAGGTATAACAATAAAACTGAAGATAAACAAGGAAACTTCGATTCTTTTAAAGTGTTTACTTTGAGTGCACCGCCAACTACGTACAGAATTATACTAATAAAACACTGAACAACTTTGTTATTTTAACTAACAGACAAACAAACTTACAATAAACAATGTCATTAATGCTGATATTATGATATTATGCCTATTTACAACTTAAACATGCTTACAGGCATCCACAACTATCCAATTAAATGTAAATAAAATACTTTCGCCTACGACACAGTCCGAGTGGGATAAAAAAAAATTAAGTAGCCTATGTGTTCTTCCAGACTATCCTCTGCATCTATACGACATTTCATCGAGATCCGTTCAGAAGAATATCCATCCTTCTAGACTTTCGCATTTATAATATACTAGCTGTTCCCATGCGACTTCATCCGCATAAAATTATACAAAATTCATTTTATTGTTCACATTTGTCAAATTATCAATTACAAAAAGTGACATGAAATGATATCAAACCATGGCAACCTTGCTTCCTTGATGTTGGCAAAAATGGTCTCTTTCCCACATTAGGGCTTTTATTCAAAATATTTACCCCTAAGATTAACAGCGTGAAATATATAGTCTAAATATGCTGTAATTGCTGACATCTAAGGCAACAAAGAAGTGTGTGTTTACGCTTTATTATATTAGTATAGATGTAAGAAGTAAGATCTCCGTGGAACTCTACTAATGCGCTATTTTAATCCACTATATTCAGAACTAAAGTCAAACATCCTTATTGCTAATTAAATTAGCGGGAAATCAACATTCAAGACATGCTGTTTCTCCACCGCTATGTAATTGCTTACACAATATTCACTACGTTCACGTGCTTACACTATAAATAACGTGGAAGCGAGCGCAGTATACAAGCTTCAATAGTCGGTACATCTTCCACAGCGCAGCCGGATTTGCCTCAATCCTAACAAATGTATATGTGACTGTGAATAATAAGTTATGCATTACTTTCCGCTACAACATTTAAATAAAGGAATATGACACTTACCAAAGGATATTTGCTAATGTTAAAAATGCGAAAGTTTAAATGGATTGATGTTTGTCAGAATTTGTATCCTAAACGACTGAAGAGATTTGCATGTAATTTGGCATAGATAGAAGATAGTTGGGCAGAATACACAGGCTACTTGCTTTTGTTTTTTTTTAATTCCGCACGAACTGAGTCGCGGGCGAAAGTTAGTATGTTCATGGAAATACTTTCTTAGAGAGAACGCACACCTTTGACTAAACTATCGAAAACTATCGCATTAACTATTGTGCTATTGTCAATTGTTTCGCAGCTCATTCAACTGTTTAGTTGCACAACTAATAATCGAGTAGTGTGTGCACCTCCATATATGCTCATAGAAATCAAAGCGCGATCAAACAGTTCTGTGATAGTATAGTCGAAGATGTGCGCGCTTTTACTTTAAGTTTTCTCATCAGAATAACAGTTACCTGTAAATTGAAACGTCATTGACAATACCTTCCACAACAGGAATACGTATTTTAAAATTTTATTTATAGTATTTCTACTACTACGTCCTTATACAAATTAATATTAAATTCACAACGAGTTAACTATTTGTTGAGAATACCGATTTATTCTCAAATTACATTAATACGTGTAATAATTTAAACTCTACAAGGACGCTCCGTATATCGGTTACCAGAATAATATATGCGAAACGAGCTAATAAAAGCGCCTCGCAGACTCGCAGTAAATTCGGGAACAGTTGACGTTTATCCAAAGTTACATTCTTAGGGCACATACACAATGCAAACGCTGTGACCTGAATAACACAAAGAATACTAATCCTTTGTTTATCGTTCAAATTAAAATTTAAAATATTTTTAAAGGCTAAAATAAAATAAATGGTGTTATCTTTGGTTAAAAAATTAAATAGCAACTGTTTTTTAACTATGTCTACCCTTGACTCCAAGCCTGGGTGATGTATAAGGTAAAGTCGATCTGAAAAGCAAGGCTTGTCTATACTTATAGTTTAAAAAGGAAAATTATGTATAGATAACTCAAAAACGGTTGGGCCATTTTTTATTATTTGTTAACATAACGCGGGCGAAGTCGCCAGCACAGCTAGTACAGTATAATTATGTCAATAGCCCAAGAAAACCCAAAAAAATACCTTTCAGCCAATGGAACAAAAAGAACGTAAACAAAATTAGAATAACATTTTTCTTGCATCTAGAATGTTCTAATACGATGTATTCGTTACGATGCGTTATGAATGCGCCCTTACAACCCGTGCTGCAATGATATCGCATTTGCCCATTTGTTCCAGTTTCGCGACCGGGGGACGCCGCGCTAATGTAATGGAAAACTTTACAAACATCGTCCCACATCTTGGATGTACGACAATATGCACTTGCAGTACACATGCCAACTTTGGCACGTTTAGATTTGCAATATCAACAATAAAAATATGAATTGCGAGAACGTATTCGTAACGTAAACGATAAAATTTATATCAGCTTTGTTAGTGTATTTACCGAGCGTATCAACCGACAAATCTATTCACATTTGGTTGATGACGTTAAGAAAACATTCTCACGAATATTCATGAAAAGACCTCAGAGCTATTAGTCTCTTATTGTGATGTACAGTCTCGGAAATCCGCGGTGTTTTAATTCAGGAAATTTGCCTTGTTCTTCTCTCTTCCTAGAAATAACTAATTAGTTAGCAGTGAGTATAAATAAAAATACAATAATAATAAGACAACAGCCGACTGTTTTTGGAACAGACACGTTTATAAACGATTTTTGTTTCGCGTTTCGTTACAAAATGTTCAAACAATTGTAGCTTTTAAGGTGGAAACCGCTAGTTTACCCGACTGTACATAACTTCTTAACACTTGGCATGCGGGCAACGTATATTTACGTTTTTAGTAATCTGCCATTAGAGCACGGGTCACTAAAATACGTATTTAATAGCTTTGTGGTTGAATAGTTTTCGATTTACTGCGATTCTTCTATAAAAAACTTTCGCGCGATTCAAGAATAAACGCCCACTACACGTGTAATTCCGTGGCGAAATCGTCCCGCATGCTAAGTGTTAATAGATATATGATTGTAAAATTTAACAACTAGCTAATCTAAGAACGTTTTCTATTGTAGACAATAGATTATCAAATCCAAAGCACAACTTTCTTTTCTTTGAGTTGCATGTTCCCGTGCAATTTTATATCTCGAATTGAGTTTAATAGGATTTTTCCGTGAGATGTCTGTATAAAAATGTTGCTTGCTTTCCCCATTGTATTAAGGATTTTAAATTTATATTTAAAAATTAACTGGAATCCAAAATTAATAAAATCAATTCTAAAATTACCTTAATAAAAATAGAATACAGCTAAAAATATTTACGAGCAAAGAGTTTTAGAATTTCCTCTTTATTATTTCCTCGTCCTTCTTTATAAATATTCCAACAAAGATGTTATTCAAATTGTAGACACGAAATATTTCCCTTTAACGAGATCCTTTGATATAAATAGTTTATGAATAAAACGTCCCGTCTATTGAAATTTATAGTCATGTTTGATATATTCTGTCCACTTGAAAACCGTTTTTATGAAAATGATAACATCGTTTACATATCTATAGACTGGCAACTCTGACCTTGTTGGCATAACGAAATTAAATTATCATAACTTACTAGCGCCCTTCTTTTATACCAGTTACTATGTACAATGTATCTTTTACGTATTTTCTGACAAAAAGAACCGATATTACTTATTTATTATATAAGGTGACAAACGAGCCAGCGGCCACCTAAATCCGCCAAAATGGCGAAACGACCGCTGCCCATAAATATTCGCAAAAGCGGATGCGTTGCCTACCCTTAATCGACGGAGGAGACGCACATAAAGAGGTTGTTTCTCCGTCCTATGCATCACTTCCACCGTCAAGTCCCCGTTCCCTTCCCATTCTTTCCTTATAAGAAAAAAGGTGGGAAGGAAAAGGGACTAAAGTTGGGCCTCCGGCACCACATTCTTCAGACGAAACGCGGAATTTATCCCACTTCACGCCTGTCTTCTGTGTGGTTGTGGTATTTCACCGGGCGAGCCAACTCATTCGTGCGAAGATGTTAAAGCTCTACCAATGTTAAAGTAGGTACCTAGTACATTAAAAATTAAAATAACATTTGTTGGTAACGATTAAATTGACCTAAATATTACTTTACTTAAGTATTTGCAGCGCAGGCCGTGTAAGGCGCTACGATCTAAAACTCAAGGCGGAACGAACACTCCAATTTATCTCTGTCCGACCTCACAATAAATAGTTTCGAACCGAACGCCAACGAACCTAATGTTATTTGGAGAACAACTATTAAACATTATAAACTGTGAATGCCAGAATCAACGTAACCAGGGCTGTCACTAGAAATCATCTCTCTATATGCATACATAATAAAATTGGAGTGTTTGTAATAACAAAAGAAAAATTACAAATTTCGGGAAGATATATTTGTGTTGTTGATAACGAAAATCGCATTAATTTTTTTTTGTCTGTCTGTCTATCCACAAGCCGCATTTGTTTCGGGCAATCTCCGAAACGGCTGGGCCGATTTAGACAGGACTTTCACTGAAGGGTATCTTAACATTGCGTGGGAAAAGTCGCGGGCAACAGGTAGATATCAAATAAAAGTGACATTATTCCAATTTACCTTATGAATTGGAAACCACCTGTTTTTTGGATTTAAGTTTCAGATACGTCATCAACCTGCCCTTGTCCTTACGAAGGGTTTTTGTTACTAAAAATCACATCTACACTATTCTTATTAATACTGAGAAGTATTCGAACTGTAATAAAATACAATTTACTTTATCACTTATTAAGCCAAATACGTATAAAAATCGAAGTAATCACATAACTGTAGTTATTAAAACTTCGCTAATATCGAATCGCTATGAAGCAATAAAAGCTACAAAATAACCAAAACCAATACCATATTGAGTTGATTCAAAAAACCCTGGTAAATACATTTTCATTTATTCAGGAACAAAGAGAGCGAATTCCGTGAAAACTCAATTTTGCTAATATTTTTATGCAAAAGTCTAGACTTTCAACGACCGCTCGGGAATAAATTAGTGTCGAAAAAAAACGCAATTGCATTTTCCATTTTACACGGTATTCCTATTTACATTTTTCCATAGAATGGTTCGGTTAATTACTAACATTAGTGCATTTTATAAAGCAACAAGCTGTTACGCGCGATTTCGTCTGTGCGGAATTGAAACACCTCAGTAAGAGTATATTCTACATCTAAGCCGTTTTAAAGATACGTTATTAATAAACAATCATCTATTAATTTGTTGAAAGTTATTAATTTATAATATTAGTAAGGTAATAATGAAAATATATTCAATCATGTTCTATAAGACTAAAATAATGAATAAAAGCTTTAAAAATATAAATTGACGTAAACATTTCAGATTTTCCACTTGTGTTATCATTGTACAATTTTTAGGGCCTGTCCCACCACTGGCTATAGGCTCTGATAGCTTAAAAATGACGTCACAGTCAGATAAGGTAACAAAATCCGATAATTCCATCATTTTTTTACACGTTTGATTGTTCAGACAATTTACAATTTGGTGGAACAGGCCCTTAAAAGAAATGGATGGATTGCGTGAAAGTTCAAATGATCAAGAAGGGAGTAATGACTGAGATGACGGATGATAGAATTATTTGGAGGACGAAAACTCGGTGCGCCGACCCTACGGGAGTAGGATAACGCAGGGATGATTATGATGGTGGAACAGGCCCTTAGTATTTGTAATATCTAGCAATTACTGATGCATCTGATACCACAAAGGGGTGACCAGCGTCAATATTTCATTACCACAATTTATAGCAATTACCACGAATCTATTTAATATAGAACAGCATGTGCCATTTCGATTTTAATAAACGATAATCACAAATCGAAAATGGTTTTGAAACAAAGGTCTGAAGCATTTGATTAACCGTATTTGTTCGTCAAACGTAGACAATGAAATCGTTGAATGAAAGCGATTTATGCGCATACGTAACGTAACGTTATGTGAGGGAAATGAGAAAGTTATCGCGATGCGGCTCCTGGCCCCGGCCCCCGCCCCTGCCCCTGCCTCAGGGGCCGATGCCTGTTTCCCTAATAGATATAAAATCCAAGCCCCTGTATAATTCAATTTCAGTTAAGCGCTGTTGCGACCAGGCTTTTCTAAATTATCCCAGGACGAAAGTCCTGTGAAGTTATGCGAGTTAAAATCGAAAAGGGTGGTTATTTATATTAATAAAAGCAGAAAAAAAAACTGCAGCATGAGGAAATTTTGTACCACAACTTCTATTTCTTTATTACATACCTGTTAAACACAGTTATCTCCCTTTTCTAAAACCAACACTAATATGTTACAAGAAGAACGCGATATTTTAAAAAAACATTTAAAATCTCCCTACACTGTTCATACATTTAGTTAGAAATAACCTTAAATTAAATTATTACTATTCCGAGATTGTTCAAACTAATTGCCACCCTAGTCATTCTAGTGGACAGTGTACAAACGATTTATGTGAGGACACGTCGCTGCCATGCGATCGCTTGGACTACCAGCGGCGCTCCGGCCGTGCCGACGTCACGCCCACGTCACGCCTACGTCTCGCCAACGTCACGCCAACGCCACAATGACACTGACGTCACGTCAGGATCGCGCCAACGTCACACCAGTCACGTCCGCGCGTCGACCACGATTTTACCAAATATTTACTGCGACGATCGGAGCCGAGCACAAATCATTCTCAAACGTGTCCAAAACGCGTGCCGTTCTAACGTTAACTGAATATTATGACCTCGCATAAAGGCATCTTTTTCCATTCGACGTGGCAAAATATTGCATAAAACTTGCGTTTTAGGGGAACATCTTAGGATTAGTACTACTTACAATAAATATATGTATTTTGTTTAACTAAATAGCAGAGCGTTTCAATCACTGCAATAGGAGCATATCGAATGTCAATGTAAATGTCTTACAAATTCCCACGCACCAATAAGCTATCTATACCGCCCACAAGCCATCTTACCCAATCTCAGCCTTCTACAAACAAAACCTGTACTACAAAGCGCTTTAAAACAAGCGGAGTCAGCTCTCGAGCCGACTATCGCAACCCTAAACACACTTGCACACAGACTAATTCACAAACAGAGAGAACAAGAGCTGTGTTTCATTAACAAATCCGTAGAGAAAGCGTTGCCGCGGCTACCATGAGCAAACTGTGGGCACAGCCCTAGCCCGACACAAACGAACCTCACTTCTAACGGTCACTTCCCTCTATAACTCATCAGCTTGCTTAGGGTTGCCACTCGACGATAAGGTGACAAACAGAGGGTATGGTGTTTCGATGCGAAAGGGGATTTATTTTGATTTGTATTATTGAACCAGCTTGGTTATAATCTAATACAGTAGCCAATAAAGTCACTATTAAGTAAATTAATTTCATTTTATTGGATTCTTACAAAAACATTTATGGTTAAAGATTAAAATATTTTGAGTGCATATTATGAGATTCTATATAGTCATAAAATACTCAGATTGTATCTTTTGAATAGTTTTCTGACACATTATTTATTACTCTATACACATAATGTACGCCAAATTAAAATAACCATCTTGTTTTTTCATCTCATTTTTTTACTAATATTATAAATGCTAATTTAGATGGATGGATAGGTAAATATTTGTTGGTGTTCACAACTTAAACTGCAACAGATCACAATGAAATTTAGCATACTTGTAGAGCTTAGTCTGGAAGAACACATACCTACTTTTGTTTTTTAATCCCACTCGGACGGATTCACGGACAAAAGCTAGTAATAACATAATATATGCTAATATAGATTATCAAACTGCTATTAAACAGAGCTAATAGCTAGGACCATTATTCACGCTTATCTCTATGTATAATGCTGTCATATTATTTCGGCAAATGTTTACGCTATAAAATGTATTTACGATGTGGACATTTTCTATATCGACCTAAATATAACCCGAGGCATGGCTCTTACAAAGTCTTAAACATTTGCTTTAAAAAGTATTCAACAAAACAAATTTTAATTATCAACAACTAACTTCTTAGACCATAAAATTGGCTAACGCAAACGGTCTAATAAATTCTTTTAAATTACTTCTATACAGATAAAATAAAAACACTAATTAAAAGCCTGTAATCATTGTTAAAAAAAACATAAAATAAACCTCTTACCAATTGACCTTGAATTAACAACATAGAATTTGGAAAATTTATTGTTTGCGATCACAAAATTGTCTGTAGATCCTATATTAGTAAGCGAGGCATGGCAAGGGTCATGTCATAAATAACGGATCGCACCGTCCATAGCTCATAATCCTAACTGTTTATGTTATCTGTGGGAATAAACGACATTTGTCGGAAGTGGACGTTAGAGATTTGTGCAATCGTTTAATAGTATTCAATAGCTGTCCCCGTGCGGTTTCGTCCGCATACAATTATAAAAAAAAATATTGTTTACATTTGTTTCTCATTTGTCAAAATTACCGTTACCAATAACCTTGCTTCCGTTATATTAGTAGCTTGTAGCCATATGGTCCCTTTCCCACGTGAGTTTTTTTTTTTCAATTTATTTACCCCCTAAGTTTAATAGTCACGAAGTAGTATGTTTACGCTTTATTATATTAGTATAGAAAACAAGGTAATGTAGACAAAATTTGACATCATTAGTTAACCGACACTCTGAGTCATTAAAGTAATCCTTTGGTATACCTAGATTTCTCAAAGACATAAAGAAAGCGACATATTACTGGAAACAGGTCTTATCTATACTAACATTATAAAGAGGAAAGAATTGTATTTTTGTACTTTTGTATGTATTGAAATAACTTAAAAACTACTGGTTCGATTCCGAAAATTCTTTCATCATTGAAAAGCTACGTTTTCAGTGAGGAACATAGGCTGAATTTTAATTTATTTTATTTTGCAGTCGAAGTAGCGAGCAACAGCTAATCACAAATATTTGTTATAATATTTTCGTGACGTCATCAACACCGGACGTAAAGTACAGCAAAAAATATACAAATTTTATCGATCACGTTACGATTACTTTCGTAAATGTCACAAAGACTCATGATATACCCTCCGATAAAGCTTAATATATTTTAGTCCTCGATAATTACTTCCATGCATCGATATTAATACCTAAACATTTTCCGAGCACTATAAATGCAAATTCGACAAGAGCTAAAACTGATCGACTAATTGTTTTATCCGACTTATTAATTCGGATACGGTGAGGCTTATGAAAGGATTTACTCAGTCGAATTAACGTATTGGGGATTAACTCGGCTGGCAAATTTATTGCTTATAATCTCAGCCATGAATATTTAAATGTAATTAAGATTTTGGCATTCTGAACGTAGAACGGAAGTTATATAGAGAAATATGATATATCGGTGACAAATTGTTATTATTAGATACTAGTTCCCGTGCGACTACATCCGCATGTAATTATGAAAATTTTATTTTATTGTTTACATTTGTCAAATTATAAATTACAACTGTCAAAATGACATTATATGATATGATGACAATCTTGCTTCCTTGATGTTGGCAGCAACTTATGGTCTTATTCCCACATTAGGGTTTTTATCCAAAATATTTACCCCCTAAGTTTAATGGCGTGAAAATATATAGCCTAAAGCATGACGTAAGTGTAGGGCTTTTTATTAAAAAATGAATTATTCAAAAATATGCTGTAATTGCTGACATCTTAGGCAACAAAGAAGTGTGAGTTTACGCTTTATTATACTAGTATAGATTAAAAGCAAAAAATAACTATTGTCTTTTATTAAACTTGTTTACGATATTTAATTATTAGCTGTATCCAAAATGATCATATTTCTCCTTATCCTATCCTCGTAAGGTCGGCCGCAACAGGTTTTTGTCCTCCAAATAACTCTATCATACGTCATCTCAGTCATCACTCCCTTTTTGATCATGTCACCTTTTACACAATCCATTCATCTCTTTCTACCTCTACCGATGTACCCAAAATAATGAGCAACAATTAACAACAGGGACTCATAAAAAAACACGCACTTTTTTGTTAATTAATTCTGCATCTAAAAACCCAACATTAAAGTATACATTAACAAAACATTCCGATCTAATTGAGAACATTCCCCTTTTTAAAGTCTGTTAATATAATAATAGTACATTTTAACTGCATGCGCGTTACAATAACAGTCGTTTCACCTCAAAATTAGCCTAAACATTTAGCCTAACACCACTTAATTCAGTACAAAAGCACGCCGTGTAATCAAATAGACATGTGTCCGACACACGATCTCACTAATTACAAGCGATTTTGTTAATACGAATAGTTGATCTATTTTAATATAGCTGTTTAACACTAGCTGTTGCTCGCGACTATCTCTACGTGAAATATAAAAATATAGCCTTTGTTAATCAGTGATAACGTAGCTTTTTACTGGTGAAAGAATTTTTGAAATCGGCCCAGTAGTTTTTGAGTTTTTTCAATACATACAAAAATACAAATCTTTCCTCCTTATAATATTAGTATAGAAGTATAGGTGAGCATCTAGTACGAGTATACTAGTAGAATTACTACTACTGAAACGACAATTAAATATGTAACAGCGTCTTAAATGACAAGGACCACACTTCCAGCAAATTCAAAATTTGACAAAGTAACGAAGTCTTAAATCGTTTTAGTATTCCATTAATAACATTCTCGCCTTTCGTATTTGGTGAATAAAATCGTATTCTAAATCTAGCCGTATAAGTACAGGCTTAAACAATTTTGAATAGATCTTCATTACAGTTAGTATAATTCTGATGCCTTTTTCACTAACTTAAGTATTCCTAGAGAGTTATCTCTATTGTAATACTATCAGGCTTTGGCAAATAGGAATTTAAATAAGCTACATAGTTTAAAATTTCGACAACAATTTAATTACGACCAAATCTGTACAATGCATCTAAAAAAGCGCTGCAAATATGTTGTTAAAGCGCAACTGTGGCACGACAAGGGACCGTTTTTTTTTTGTTTGGTCGCTACTTAGCCGAGAGGACGGCGGGAGTCGTGTGTCACAGAGAGAAAAGTATTTCTCATTTGTCGGAGAGGAGAAAAAAATAAGGAAAGTTGTATACGTCCCGTCCTCAATCCCCTTTGGCCCCCGGACAAAAGAATATTATTTCAATTAGGCTTTAAGGGTGACGCGTTTTATTCGCTAAATGCTGTTCATTTTTATAAGATAACGTTTGTTATTTATTGTCTACGTTTTAAGTAACACGGGCAAATTTCCTTTTCATTATACCAATAAATATCGTCAAACTTAACTTCGAAAGCTTTGCTTATCTATTATAAAGAAATGAGATTTTTTTTTTTGGATTACAGTATGTATTCGATTCACGTAAAAACTTAGCCGATTTTAAAAACCGTTACAAAGGTAATTTATCTGTGAGTAACATAGGCTATATTTTATTTTTTTTTTTTCATTTCAAAGAAACGAAGTCGCGAGCAACAACTACCTATACTAGTATTATAAAGAGGAAAGATTTGTATTTTTGTATGTACTGAAATAACTCAAAAAGTACTGGCCGTTTTTCAAAAATTCTATCACCATTACAAAAAATAAATTAATCTGTGAGTAACAAAGTCCACTAAGTCGCGAGAAACAACTAGTAATTCATATATTGCACAAGGTTTTGCTGTAACAATAATAATTTAGAATAAAATGTCTATTTAATTCTAAAAATTGTTATAAAGTCTACGCATGTTTAAATATCTTTTAAGAAGAGAAAATGAAAAACTCTGTGTACTTGTTATAAATTACAAAGTGTGTATATTTTTAATTTATAAGCGGTATAACAAAGCCAACGTGAAAGATGGCTAGCTTGTTTCAAACAAAAACACTTTACGTTAGCTTTTGTAGTTACGCGGCGGAGTGTTGGTTAGAGATATCAAGTTCCAATTGGATGAGGCTTTCTAGTGCGAACATTAAATGGACAAGGGACTTATTAATAGCTAGCTGTTGTCCGCGACTCGGTCTGCGCGGAATTTAAAAGCTGTTACCTGTGTTCTTCTAGACTACTTTTAATTTTCTACATCTGAGCAATATTTTAGCGAGATCCGATAAGCCATTCTGGAGATACCTAACATACATCAATCCATGTAAACTTTAGTATTTATAATATTAGTAAGATGTTAAAGTATCTAAATAGTCAAGAAAATAACTTTGAAGACGTTTTATTTTAATTTCTATTTATTTAATTCAATTTTAAACATTATGAATAAATGTTTCCTAAACATAACTAGCGCTTTCGTCAAACACTAGCAATAGCCTAGTATTAAACACTAGGCTGCAGTTAGCCGTAGCTTAGTGTTAGTGTAAAAAAATAATTAAAAAAAACACTGTATTAGTATTCATCTGTGGTAGAAAAAAAATTTTTTTTATTAAATATTACAGTTTATGTTTATAGAATTAAATTCAAATCAAATTAAAAAAAATACATTTCGCATTTCACATCACTAGCATTCCATTTCCCGCCCACATTCAAAATCGATAACTTGGCGCCCAGACTTGTTATTAAAACGACAGTGTCAAACACCCCCGCACTCAGCATTACAACGATCATATTTACGCTGCATTAAACCAATGCCCGTTTAGTTCAGGTCACGTCTCAATTATCGCTCGTCCGGAGCGCAATGGATACTGTTTTATCACTACATTCCTGTCCTGCAAAGTTTTGCAAGACATTTACATCTGGACTTCTTGCACTTCAGTTAAGAAAACAAACCTTCTGAGAGACATTCTGGTCTTAATAGTATATTTTTTTTTCTTTCTTTTTATTTTCTATTAATTTAAATATATAATTAATTAAGAATATATGTAGAGACCTTTTTATTATTGTATTCTATACTAATATTATAAAGAGGAAAGATTTGTATTTTTGTATGTATTGAAATAATTCAAAAACTACTGGGCGGATTTCAAAAATCCTTTCACCATTAAAAAGCTACGTTATCAATGAGTAACTTGGCTACATTTTTTTTCGATGCGGGCGAAGTCGCGAGCAATAAAATACATTACTAATCAGCTTCAATTTAGGGTTAAAATAAAAAAAAAATAATGTTTAATCCTAATAACACTACAATTATGAATCAATAAAAGTAATTAAACACAAAGTAATGATAAACGTAACTAATGAAATGAAAAAAAAAATATTTTTAAATTAGCGTTGCAATGCTGACTAGTTGACTCCAAACCTCTAGGAACGTATAGTAAGCTAATAATGTTGATAATAATTCTATCTTGTAGACGTAAACCATTACTTAATTTGCCATATTATAATTTTATATAATATTCTTCAAAATAAAATTGTACATCATAATTAAAACATTTCTATTTCAAAATATGTGGTAGTTAACTATAACTTTTAATTACGCCAACCAACACCCGGTTAGAAAGCTGAATGAAAACTAGTGTTTCTAGTTTAATGAATTCCGGTACGAGTTAAGGTCACCACCAAAGTTATAACTAACACGCGACAAAGCAAATAAACAGGTCCGAGTAAGGTAATTATAGTTTAGAGTGTAAACTAAGTTCAGATTAGATCCATTTATCACATTTACTTCAATAATAGACTTCGAAATTAATTTTTTATAATAAAACTTAAAGTGACAAGAAATAAACATATAGTCATCTCTCTCACTCTATTTGAAAAAAAAGAGATGACTATATGTTTGTAAGGACAGTGGAACCACAAAGTCATACGTTACAATCTTTCGAAATGCTATTCCATACATCAAAGACATATAAAGATCTTCGATATGAAAATTTAGTTATTTACGTAGATATTTCCATCAATTTAGCTGAAGAAACAAACGAAGATAAAGCCATAAAACACAATATAGTATCAAAACTATGTCGCGAACGGGGAATATTTACATATAAGATACAATAATCTATGTTTGAACGCTTATTGAACTCTGGCAATAATCGGGCCTTTGATACGCCTTGCCTTTGATATGTTTATGAGATCCTCTTACAACGATCGACATGCAAATACAGTCCTTTCTCGAGCACACGTTGATAATCTACTTGAACTTTCACATTTTGTCGTTAGATACTGACCCGTAACTACATCGGATTTATTGAATTTGAAACTGTAACTAGCATGTTACTTTATGAAATTATTTTATTGAAAAATAATTTTGTTAAAGTGTTGAAAATATGTGTAATGTTGATGAATAATATTTAAATAAAGAGTTGAGTGCACTATAGTGATGTGGAGT
>NW_013525046.1:2393845-2406473 GCF_000836215.1 Papilio polytes | reverse complement strand
TTAAGGGTAATTTTAATCGACTTCCTGATTTTCGGCGTTCCTAAATAACATTCAAACTTCCTTAATAACTAACTTAAAAGAACTTATTACTATAAAACACAACGTAAAACAAAGGATCCTAACCTATAGACGATCACATATTAAATTTATTGGCCAAATAAATAAATAAACCTTTGGAAAGGCATAAAATTTATATTTTCTGATCAAACGGCTTATTTTTATGGAGTAGAGAGTTAAAGAGAAAAAGAGGATGGTTACAAAACCAAACAAGAAATTGTTTCTTTACATATATTTGACCAGCTATTCGCGTGCGGCTTCATCCGCATGAAATTATGAAAATTTTATTTTATTGTCAAACTATCAATAGCAAATGTCAAACTGACATGACATGACCAACCTTGACAATCTTGCTTCCTTGATGTTGGCAGCAGCTTATGGTCTCTTTCCCATATTAGGGATTTTATCCAAAATATTTACCCCTTAAGTTTATTGGCGTAAAAATATAAAGCGTGGCGTAAGTGTAGGGTTTGTTATTAAAAAAAGGATTATTCAAAAATATGCTGTAATTGCTGACATCTAAGGCAACATAGAAGTGTGTGTTTACGCTTTATTATAAAAGTATAGATAAAAGAGAGTTGATGAAAATACATAACAATGTATAGTATCAAAAATCTGATTTATAATTGTGTTGTCGACATAAAATCCTAACTTTTTTTTTCGTTAAGTAGCCATTAAGTTGTCAAATACTGTCAAATATAAGAGCATTTGCACACCTGAAACTGAACTATCGCACAACAGAACTGACTGCGAAACAATCGACAATCGCACAACAGTTGTGCGATATTTTAATAAAAGTGTGCGCCCGCTCTTAATGGTATCAGTTACCGAGAACGTTATCTCTTCTCACGTCAGTACTCTGGAAACTTCCCCAGCAGTTGTCGTACAAATGCAAATTCAATTTTAAAAACGTCCATGCCCGCAGATTCGAGGCATTTAAAGCTGCCACGTGAAGCTGCGGACGGAGAAATAAAACTGCTATCGGATCGCGGCTACCGAAATGGCCTTTTATTTTTGTTTAAATCCAATCTCTTTTATAAATCAAATTAAACACGTTTACATTTGTCTCGATTCGAATTATCTCGTATTTACGTTATACATTACCTCTGAAAATTACTTTTTCAGTGATAATCTTATAGTATCAATGCAAGTTTGGATGGATGGATGTTTGTTACAACATATCTCCAAAACGGTTTAACCAATCATGATGAAATTTGGCTCAGATGTAGAACATACTTTTTTAAATTCCGCATCGACTAAGTAACATATAAAAGCTAGTAATTAAAATAATGAATTACAATTTAAAGAACAAAATCATCGCTTACCAAATGGATTTCCAAAGACGTGTTATAAATAGCTTGTGCGTTTCACAAACAAAGAAACTGCTTACCTGAAAAAAAAATAAAAAACCATTACTAGAGTCTACTTATAAAACACTTTGATGACATTTTTAAATAACCTTAACAGAAATATGTTGAAAAGTTACCCTCATCAACTCACAAAAACCAACATTTGAAGCATTATTTTTTCATCGCATTTGCTACATTTTCTAAAGGTCTATCATAAAAATATCACATATTGAGTTAACATTTCATAACAGTTGATATTTACGCTGCATTAAACTCTCGCTCGCTCCGCGACTGATGCTAGAATTACGACGCGTTTCGGGAGTAATGAAAGCCGTTTTACAAATCATTTCATTCTCTTTGAAAGCGTTTCAAAGTAACAAAGGCGCAGCTCGGGCCATTCCCAGCTCTTTAGATTTCCTGTCAGTGCGTTGAAAACATAAAACTGGCTGCTAAGCTAAAAAAAAGCGTACCATGTTCTATACTGTAGTATATTATTTTGTAGAGTATCGCTATAGAGAAATGAAACCGCAATACCAAAGTGGAACATTCCAACTAAAAAGGTGGCTATATAATTTTTCATCAGGGACTCCTAATTAGCTTTTTCAATCTAAATATGGAAAAGCAAACTTGCCTTTGTCCATGGGGAGGGTCGGCGCAGTATGAACTGCTCTTCCATACATTTATACATTTACATCAAACAACATGTAAATGAAAAATATTAACCACAAATTTTTGAATTGCACGGAACATTCCTTATCAGATAAAATTGCAGTGTCTGTAATATCGAAAGAAAAAATTCAGATTTCGGGAAGATGATGTATTTCGTTGCTGATGACAAAAGTCGTATTTAATTATTTTTTTCAGCCCGTCCGTAAGCCACCGAACGGGCTGGGTCGATTTTGACCGGACTTTCACTGAAGGGTAGCTGACATAGACGGGCATATTATTAGCTACTTTTTCGGACGAAGTCGTGGGCAACAGCTAGTTCATCAATAAAAGATTGATTCGAAGTAAATCTGGTTTATTTAAATTATTTAGAGATTAACAATATTTCCTTTTATTAATTCGCTGTATTTCCAGTGTTTTCGCCACATGCGTTCCATGAAAACCGCACCAGCCAATGTCCAGTTGGCTTGAGAAACTTGAAGAGAACTCCATACACCGGAGGTGAACTTTTAATTGCGGCCCGGGCAACACAGTTACACTCCCGCGTGAAAATTCCAGTTACACTTTAATGAATTCCGTGCTGTTAGTTTATGTCGGAATTTCGGCAAAGTTATAACTAATTCAGGCCACGCCACAATGCAAATAAACACTAAACGTAAACTTACACGTTCGGAGTTTGCGTCGCCGCAAATTATGTTCCAGGCTTGTATGACACCGTTTGGAATTTAAACTTTGTACTTAAGTATTGTATTAGTCGCATTAATCAACTTTCTTTCTTCTTCTTCTTCTAATTGACCTATGTCCTCGAAATGGGGTAGAGAGCGTCCACAGTACGCCGCCAGCTCTCTCTATCCTGGGCTCTGGATTTTTGTTTTCTTCGCACTAACTTATCGGATCTTTAATAAAAAAAAACTTATAAAACTTCAGAATGTAACAAAATCTATAAACAATTGCATTTACTTGAATTAGTCAAATGTTAATTAGTACTGAAAATTACAACACAAAACAAAATGACGACCATTTATATCCCTTGATATTGGAGAATCGGCTTTACATCATCATAGACATCTGTATTAATTAGAATGCCTTACGGCTTTGTTACATAATGAACGAAAATAATTAATCCCCTTTGGATGTTCTGTACACGGTGGACATTTCCAATACTACTAAGTATTTTTCTGCTATCGATATCTCATACTTAGTTATTAAAGGAGAGGCATTAGCCTCAGTATTAAAACAGGCATAGGCTGATCTTTACTAGGTTAAGAAGTGGATTTTTGTTTAATAATTCTGAAAACTGCTAAGGTAATGCGAATTTAAAGTAAATTGATGCTGGCAATGCTTTATCACGACGTCGACGTCGACGGCTCGAATTCCTCGGCTCTGCGCCGGCCGACATTTTTAAATTGAATCACTTTGCATCGGACACGAGGCGAAATGTCCAACGAAATATATCAACGTTGCAAGACTTCCGATAGCGGGGGCTTTACATTCCGGAATAGCTTGTAACAGCTTGTTCCAACAGCCCTAATACTTTATATAGATTATCTTGAGGAATCTAAATTAAATGACGAAATTTTTACATGATTCTTCTATAAAATTGACCGTATAAGTTGATTTTTTTTAATAACATAAGGTGGCAAACGAGCATGCGGCCACCGGAATCCACCGAAATGGAAAGCGACCGCTGCCCATAGAAATCTGCAATTGCAGATGCGTTGGCTACCCTTCATTGACGGAGGAGTGGACGTACATAAAGAGGACATTTCCCCTTCCTATGCGTCCCCTCCAACGTCAAATCCCCTTTTCCTTCCCATCCTTTCCTCTTAAGAAAAGGGTGGAAAGAGAAAGGGACTAAAATTAGGCCTACGGCACCACACTCATGAGAAGCAACGCGGAATTGCTTCCACTACACGCCTGTTTTCTGTGTGGTCGTAGTATGTGGTGGCGAGCCAGTTAAATCAGAAACTAGCGATGTAAACAATCTTATCCTACTAATCCTGACTAATATTATAAATGTGAAGGTCTAGATGGCGGTATGTTTGTTAAAATGTACAAACTGCTGACCGGATGTCGATGAAGTTTGACATATATGTAGAGAATAGTCTGGAAGAACACATAGGCCACTTACTTTTGTTTTTTTTTAACTGCACGGACGTAATCGGTAGCGAAAGCTAGTACATATTAAAACCAGCAATCAAGAAGACCGAAGATTAAACAACCTGATCGCTTCTAAGTACCTCTATACGCTTCTGTAGTTCTAGAAGCTTCTGATTCAAGCATATGTGTGTAGAACAAACAAACTGCGTCTCAATCAGCGCGTGTCATTGCTAATGCATTGTGCGGGACGTCGCGCCGGAGATTGTCGCATTATACAGCATCAATGGACTTCGACACGTCACACACCGTGTCACGAGACAATGCAATATCAAGCAGTTAATGCATAATGCATGTCGACGTGCGTTATGAATTAATTTCCACATGTCGATCATTTGCGGACTACGGAACACTTTGAATTGCATCTGCTACATATTCGATGGCTGTTGTAAAGCAATTTGATTTATAACTATCGTTTGCCCACAACTTTCTGAGCGCAGAATTTAAAAAAGTAACACTTTGGAGACACGGAAGTTGATATAAATCGACAGCCCATAATTATACTTACAGAAGAGCAGAGATCAAAGCCAATCGGCTATATTATAGATTGCTAATTAAGGAAACGACGAGTTAAATTCACTAATTGACAGTCAGGTCCTTTGACGCGACACCTCTGTTTATTTTGCAATGTTTTTTAATCAACGATTTACAAATCAGTATCAAAAAAAAGAAACATTTATTTACTAACTATTGCTCGCGACTTGGTCCACATCAAATTAAAAATTAAAAATAATACAGCAAAAAATTAAAAATAATTTAGCATTTTAATGGTACAAGAATTTTTTTAATCGGCCCAGTAGTTATTTCAATACATAAAAAAATACAAATCTTCCCTCTTTATAATATTAGTATAAATCGGATAAAACATCTTAAAGTAAAACTACTTCGTTAATTCTACGTGGTATGAGAAAACCATCTATTTCTTTGGTAAAATGTAAAAAGTACTCGTTTAGTTGTTAAATAGAACATTTCCTTCCCAGTTCTAGTTAATTCAAACTTTTCAATTAATACGATGTTTGCAGTCAATAGAAAAGGACCTAAGCAGATCTTCAAAAGCAATTTACAAAATTGCTACTTGCTTTGTAGACAAAATTACATTAGTTTTGTCTACAAAGTTTTGTACGTTTGCATTTCTAGCGCACTTTACATTGCGCGGTAAGTTAAACGTGCACGTCGACTTTACTACATCAACGCAGCAATGAAGAGGGTACGGAGCGGGATGTAATTAAATGCACCGGAGTTAACCACTCGGAAGCCGGGGTCTGAAAACTAGACTCTTGCTTGTGTAAAATTATTTCAGCGTGTTACTTTAACGAAGTGCGCGCAGTTTTGAAGTATGGAGAGTAGTGCAGATTTCTTATGCAAATATTATTTAAAGTGCTTTACATACAACTTGTTAAAGAATATTACGTTTCCTAATATAATAAATATAAACATGGGCATGTAAATGAAATAGCGGTAGAGCTTTTTTATCATCTTCGCACGATAGGGCCAGACCGCCCGGTGCAATACCACGATCACAGAAAACAGCCCTCAAATGGAAGCAATGTCCCGTGACGTCTGATGAGTGTTCACACTGTAGGTTTTATTTTACTTCTTATACTTTTCCACCTTTTCGTACAAGGATTTAATGGGCAGGGGAATGATATTTAGCAGAGGATGGCGCGCATAGGTGCAGGTAATATGCTCTTTCTGTGTCTTGGTCCTCTTTTGATTTAAGAGTAGGCAACATATCTGCGAATGCGGATGTCTACGGGCAGCGGTAATTTCGCTTTTTTACCCATTTTCGGTAGCCTCTAATTCTTTATTAACCCTGTACTATATAAAAATACTATAACTGTTGCTTTACGTTATAATAATATGGATAATTAGTGGGTATTTAAGAGTAGTTTAACTGTTTGTAAAAAATCAAGTCATCAAAGTAGGGTACATTTACAAATTTGAAGACAGTCTCAAGAAAATACATCCACACTTTAATAAAAATGATATTACAAGAAGCGTACATCGTTTAACTGTACCAGGCGTGACATTTTATATCAGCGCGAACTGAACTAGCCCGAGTGCAGAAGAAAAGCCGACGTTAAGCTGTTTATACTTGGACTTAAGCTGACTGCAGACGCGACGTTATGGTTTACTTTTATATCTACCCTGTCGACTTTGATCCTAGAGAAAACTTTAAAACAATCTATTACAAAGCGACGTTGAATAAAAAATGTACAAATGTTTATTATATAATTCAAAATGTAGTTAACATTTATAATTATTATTTACCAAAAACTGGTGCATCGATGATACAATTTACGAAATTACAGTTCTTTTGTCATCTGTAAATAACGTTAATCTAGTTACCTCTCTTATAATTAGTAGAACAAATCTATACTAAGCGTCTCCCTAATGGCTCAATAAGTACATCTAAGTGCGGCAGTAAGACATTTACATTGTACTAAATTAAATAATGAAACAAATGTTTGCAAGGGTAGTGTGTGGGGGGCTTAACCGCTGGGGGGTATGTCCCGGTGCGCGCGCGAGCGCCACTAGCAGCCCGCGCCACACAATGGACAGTTAATTAGGTCAGCTCCGCAGCGAGGCATTTAAGGGACTTTTGTTATGCGAGATCTGTCTCACTTTGTTGCCATGAAAGAAAAAAAGGACTAATTAGGAACCGCCTTTTTGAGGCTAAACGCATTTATCGTTTCGCGAACAAAAGCATTTCAAAAAGTGGCTGCGGCTGTAAGCGGCGGGATGAAATGCTTTCGCGATGAGATTTTCTCTGCTAGTGAAAACTTTGTAGCAATGTGCTCATTTTGGATAAACTAGAAGCATAAAAAGATTTTATTAGGTAATTAGGTAAGGTATTTCAAAACTGTCATAAAAAAGTTCATATTTTAACCCGAGTGTATTAAAAAAATCGAACTCGGTTTGGCAGATAGTAATAGTGATGATTTAAGATCGTCAGCACAAGAAACCATTAATCGTTCTTTCTAAACCATTTGGATTTTTTTTTAAATTCAAAACTATAATAACTATCCAAATTAACTACCTATTTTAAATCTGAGTTGCGCAGCTATCGCCTAAGGAAGATCACCAGCTGAGTTGTTTTGCTCCTCTCTTTCCTTTCTTTTTCTTTTTTTTTAAAGTTTATTGGTATCTATGTAAGTTTATTTAATACTAGCTGTTCCCATGCAACATCATTCGCATAAAATTATGAAAATTTTATTTTATTGTTTACATTTGTCAAATTATCAATTACAAATGACAACGATGCTTCCTTGATGTTGGCAGCAACTTGTGGTCTCTTTCCCACATTAGGATTTTATCCAAAATATTAACTCCCTAAGATTAATGGCGGTAAAATATATAGCCTAAAGCGTGACGCAAGTGTAGGGATTTTCGCAACAAAAAAGGATTATTCAAAAATATGCTGTAATTGCTGATATCTTAGGCAACAAAGAAGTGTGTGTTTACGGTTTATTATAATAGTATTGATAGATTATGTAAGCCGTAAATGTATGTATTATAGATATTATATGTGTGTGTGTTATATATCTATTAAATACCCTTTTGTGCCTGTCCTACTGGGTTGCCTGGAAGAAATCGCTCTTAGCAATAAGGCCCTTGCGCAAATCTAATATTAGTTACTTAATATAAGCTTTGTTGCACATGTGCAAAAGTATTAAATAAATAAAAATAACTAACTTCCTACTCAAACTTCTGAAATTAACTACATTACTAGTGGTGTAATAAACATTTCTCGTTTAAATTACAGTCAATTCGTATACCGTAGGAAGTGATTAAAATAGTCCAGCGCTAGTTAGAACTACTCCAACACAGGCTGTAGCAAACTTTGCTTCCAAATATTTCCCAGGCGTATTGCGCTTGTAAACCGTATTATAGGATTTGAAACAGTGAAATAGGCATCCAATATCAAAGTTAACTCGAGAATAAATCTAAATGTGGAGAATTTATGCTCTTTGATACGTTAATTTAATTTCAAATAGCCACAGTTCAAAAACAGAATCTGTACATGAACTGTATTGACTTTAACCATTTAAATTTAAATAACTATATCCGGAGAATTTAATGGATTTCGATTTAGTAACCTAAAAATAAAATCTTCACTAACATAAAAGTAAAACATTATTATTAGAAAATAATAGTAGTATGTATGTAAACGCATCACGTTAGATCATTGATTCCAAAATGGTCCAGGTAACACTTAGAGGTCCAAAGTCCCTGCTGTCTCACTTAAAATTATAAATGCCAAAATTTTAGATAGATGGATGTTTGTTAAAGTTTGTAGCCTAAACAGATCTCGATGCAATGCATACACGTAGAGGATAGTCTAGAAGAATACATAGGCTACTAGCATTTGTTTTTTTTTTAATTCCATGCGGACAGTCTCAGGCGAAAACTAGTTTCATATAAAAACAAAAGAGTTCGATAGCAATCACACCGTTGTTCGTAATCTAATTAACTAAACAACAATAGAGCTGGAAGATACAAAGGATCTATAAACGGTACAATGAAACTTAATAGTGTCAATGGCAGGAGTCGTGGAGTTGTCAGAAGTCGTAAAACTTTCGGCAAGGAGACAAGGTCGCAGTCGACAACTAAACTGTTTACTGAAGGACAGGACACGTAATCATTTTCACACAATTACTTGGCTTAAGCAGCTTTTCGGACCGGGGTTCGCTCGCTACGGATCGCAGACTATTACAAACACTTTGTCGCTGTGAGAATGGGAATTTACTTAGACATTACGAGACACTGCTAACTTTTTTTTATTTTATTTTTACTTATCTTTTCGTAGAATCTGATTCAATGGCTATTAATATTATCACAGAGACAAATTAAGGATGACGAACGTGAGAAAATAAGTAATAAATCATACTAATATGATAAATGCGAAAGTATAGATGTATTAATTTCACTTCTTAAAATTAATAAATAATAGTAAATTTTCCTTTTGTTTCTCACCAATGTATAACTTTGTAAGGGAAGTCCTTGGCTACTTAAAAACAGGAATCCTAGTTAAGTAGTCAAGGCAACACTGATTTATGTAATTAACATTAGAGAGCAATAAAGATATTCTTATTCAAAGATATTCTTATTCTTATTATTCTTATTAGAGTTGTCTTAGAGTTTGTAGCCTAATCGGCTGAACGGATCTTGATGAAATACAGCACAGATGTAGAACACAGTCTAGAAGAACACATAGTCTACTTACAAAATTTTTTAACAATTCCGCGCGAACGGATTCGCGAGCGACAGCTATTTTCCTTATAAAAGTAATTGCGTTTCTCGTAATTGAAGCTTTCTACAATAATCAAGTACCGGATGTGGCTTCAAGTTAGCTGTCGGTTCAAATTAAGTTAGGTATCGCGGAGAAGAAAGAGTAACTGGGGACGACGGGGCAATTCCCGCTTGTCTGCCGGGACCTACTCCGGGAAATAAACTTATTAACAACTAATTACATAAAAACCTAGATTACAACTTATGAGGTGACATACCGAATAGGTAGTAAACAGTTAAATAAGAGAAACTATTGATAAACATAATAAATTATGTAAAAGAAGAACTACCACTAATATTTTAAATGCGAAAGTTTAGATGGATTGATGTTTATTAGAGTTTGTAGCCTAAACGGTTGAAAGAGTTATGATGAAATTTGGTATAGATGTAGAGGATAGTCCGGAAGAACACATAGGTTATACATTTTTGTCTTTTTTAATTCCACGAAAACATTCAATAGCACCTAAAGACGTAAGTCCTTGTTGTTGATCTAATAATCTGCAAATAATGTTTACAATCCTAGTCAAAGCTTTCATAAAATAATTCGTTGGTCTTTAAAATGTAAAGTTTCAATTAAATCTGACAATTCTATGGTATAGATAAATCTGGAAGTCATATAACCAGTTTGGGTAGAATAATATATAGTCTATCGTGAAATGGGAAGCATTATCGAATACTAGTCTGTACCCATTAAGTCTTGTCATTTGAAATCGTTCATGTCTGAGTGGACTTTTCGGAATCCAATCAAATCCTCGATACTGACATTTCCACATGAGATAACATAGCTTCGCCACCGATTCTCTATGATTAAATCTATTCGATCAGTCGTAATCGTTGTGTTGGAGCGTTGTCTTTCTACAAATCTTGTGATTGGATGATCGTATCTTGTGTTTGCAATTTACAATTTTTACATTGAATTATGACACTTTATAATTTTACCACTTTCACTTTTTTTCAATAAAACTTGTGCCTTTATTAAGTATATGTTGTTGAACACAAACGTTGCCCTAAAGTTGTTTTTAATGAACAATTTTCACGATAAATTAGACAAAAAGTATGTGAAAAACACGAGTTTAGTTTTATTCGAGTTCGGATTCGGGTACTGCGTTCCCCGTACACAATGAGCGGTTAATTAGGTCCCGGCTTTGACGAACTTTGACCAGCACGCTGCTCCTATACGACAAAAAAGGACTAATTAAACGAGAAGAGTTTTAGAAAATTTAAATCAAACGAAACGTTACGTGTACTTAGTATTTATCTTTGTTTTGAGCATAATAAAGTTTTGTTATACGATGTAGGACGGAGGTTTGCGGTGTGGGACACACAGCGCAATTCAGCAAAACAGCCAATGTATGCGGTCGGATGATTCCTACGGGCTTGGTGTTGCGTTTTTACTTCGTAAATTGGATCACTTTTTCAATTGAGGCGAGCTTCCAATCCCCGGTTTCATTCTTCGCAGCGAGTGACAGTTAAAAATAGATCTGGCTAACAGACAGTGCGGCGTCAACGCTCCCAGCGTCGCCTTTTGCGATTTCACTGTGAATAAATCCGTGCGAAATCTTCGCTATTTGGTGGTACAATATCTCGAAATAGTATTCACAGACGTGTACAAAAAATATTAGAAATAAAATTTATTTTTATTAATCTTAAAGCTACTAAAAAAATCTTTTTATTTTAATGTAATATCAATGGCTCATCAGTCAACTACAGAAAGTAGCGACAAGCAAGACTGCATTAAAGGAAACTTGACTCGATTGTCTTCACTGCCACTTCGTTTACATCGTTAACGCCAAAAAGCCGTTGTAAACCGGCGACTTACGTTAACTTAACAATTAAATAAGTTATAAATTTATTAATATTAAACAACCCCTTAACTTAAATTAGTTTCAAGTATCTTGTTAAGGACTTATTGGAGATAACTACACAAGTTTTCCTTGACCACAATGTTTTCAATTTTAACAAGCATAAACGTCCAAGCATCAATGCAAAAACGCAATAGAATAAAACTACATGTATATTCATAAATCCATTCTATAAAAGTCCTTATGTCTATATCGATAGATGATAACATATGTGCGTATCATTATAAACCAAGGCGACACATTATTCAAAGAGCGTCCATTAAAATTCATTTCCGCGACGCACCCTCGCGCACAAACTGGGAATAACAAACGCTCCCCTTCATCCCGCACTCCTCAACCTAGGGTGGGATAAGAAATTCTCCACATTTTTGCGTCAACTCTACGCAGATTCCTTACAATTTTGGGTTATCCCATGCACACAATATAGCTTAGTAAATACAACAGTAACTAAACATTAATGTTTGTAATTCATAAGAAATGATAGCTCTTATATACTAACAATCCTAAACCATAAAATATGCAGAAATTACAAGGAGATCTAATTTTTGTACTCTTCTAGTAAGTATAGCTTATATATAACTTTAAACTGTCGTGGTTTTTACAATTATAATGTTCGTAAGATACGGGTTACTTATTATTACACGATTAGGTTGTTTTCTGTTCTTTCCAATCGTGGTAAGAAACCCGTATCTTACAAACATTATAAGTATAGCTCAATTTCTTTTAATTATTAAAATTGTTGCTAATGCACTATACTGTATTGATGCCTTTAACATAAGGATTGTGATCAACTTAGTATTGTTTCTGGAAAGGAAGCTACGTCGTCACATACACTCAAGAGCATAGAATAGGGCCAATTAAAAAAACAGAACAAAAATTTTAAGTTTTTGTAATTGACCCGGATTCAATGCTCTTGAGTGTAGTTAGCAAGAACACTAATAAGAACTCCTACTCGTATAGTATTGTATTATCTGTGAGCTACATATGTATAGAGAATTACTCGGGGGAAATAAAAACATTAGGTAACCTAATCTCACTTCGTAGTTCAACTAATTTATACACTAAGAACGGGCGCACACCCTTGACTAAATCGCACAACAGTTGTGCGATTGTCGATTGTTTCGCAGCCAATTCAATTGTGTAAATCCACACCTAATAATAGTGAGCACACCTCCATATAAGGTTATCATCAAAGCAAGACTAAACAGTTGTGCGATATAATGTTCGTAAGATACGGGTTTCTTA
>NW_013525046.1:2387087-2393447 GCF_000836215.1 Papilio polytes | reverse complement strand
CAGGACTTTTAATTGTGACCGACGGTTTTCACGCGACAAAGATTGCGTTAGTATTGAAATTTCAATATGTTACTGTAGCACAAAGCCTAAGACTTTTTATACAAATAAATATACGAGTATCACTTTTATAATAATCTAGCTAAAATACTATAGATATAAGATTATTGAACATAATAATATAAATGCGAAAGTTTAGATGGATGGAGGGATGCTGAATAGATCTCGATGAAATTTGGCATAGATGCATATAGTCTAGAAGAACACACAGGCTACTCACTTTTTTTTAATTTCACGCGGACTGAATCGCGGGCGAAAGCTAGTACATTAATATTTTCAAAGCTGAAGCTTCTTAAATAACTATTAACATAAAAGTTGCGATTCCAAAAAATACCTAAATGAAAAACCAACAATTTAAAACATGACAAATTTCTGTATTTAAAAGAGACATTTGTTTTCGCCATTATTGTTAAAGCAAAATAAAAATAATCCGCTACAGTTTTCATGAAAAACGCGGTCTGTTAATGTGACAGTAAATAAATAATTTGTTGGAGCCCGACGCCATATTTCTCGGGCCGTTATCGCCCGCGTTCCACTCATAAATCGAATGCAGTTATTAGGGGAGGCAAACATTCCGACAAGTCGTAGAGTAAACAAAAAAACTGGCGTAAGACGAGTAGTAATTTGATTTTTATTTAGATTTCGTGGCATTTGTTGTTGTCTACCTCAAATAAGAAAAAGACAGACACTGGCAAGCAATAATCACTGCCTACTCCTCTTGGAAAGCGTGGCTAATTTACTCTTTAAGGTGATTATCCTTTCATCAATAACAATAATTACAATCATCGTGAGTTGTCAAAATAAAAACAACGTCAGACCCACTGAGACATTCCCTTTTTTTACAACGGACGTGTTAATTAGCGCTTCATCACGACACGGTGACGCGACGAGCTCGTAACAATCCTGCGTCATGTAAATAACCGACCGATTGAATCGCCGAGCCGCGAACATATGGGCAAGATTGATGATGGGAAAAATGAAATATTTATCGTTGGCGTGCTATCGGCGTGCGTCACGCGAATTCCGACCAAGCGGGACGGCACCCCGACGATTAACACGCTGTTGCAAGGGTTGTCAACTTGACACATAGCCATAAGTCTAACAAACACGTAATCGAATTCCATTAAGAAAACATCAATCATAAAACTACAATATTACGTACAGAGTAAAAACCCCAAGAACAAATAGTACTATTGATCATATTTTTATTACCTATCAATTATTGAATTCATTGCAATACTGTAATATGTAGATAGATTACCTATTAAAAACAATAAGCTAACTGAATTAAAAAAAATTGACACCCCTATCAGCAACACGTTCATTATCATTCGTCATTGTCACGCTTCTCGCTTCGGTCATTATGGATAATAGCAGCGGTATTTCCTCACACCGTCTCGTTTGGTTTGTTATTAAAATGCAATTTCTTAGATCATCTGACATTTGATAGCCTTCAATTTAAAAAAGTGATATTCACCATAGCATATAAAAGTCTAATAAATCAGGACGCTGTAACATCCACAATGTATTTCCTTTTCCACCCTTTTCTTAGAGGAAAGGAAAAGTGGATTTGACGGTGGAGGAGACGCTTAGGAAGGGGAAATGTCCTCTTTATGTGCGTCTCCTCCTCCGTCAATTAAGAGTAGGCAACGCATCTGCAATTGCGGATGTTTATGGGCAGCGGTCGCTTTCCATTCCGGTTGATTCAGGTGGCCGCTTGCTCGTTTGCCACCTTATATTATTAAAAAAAAGCACCAAATTATTTAACTACAACACTGCTAATAAAGTTTGAGTTTCAAAGTATCAGATAGTTCTCAAGATTAACTCCAGATATAAACTGTTACAAGACATTGACTAGATTACTCACAGTATAACATAACGCGCAGATTAATCACATGTGAACAGCTGAGCTGAACGAAGCAAAGTTTTAATTGGAAAACTCCCGGAGCGTTCGACAAGGCAGTTGGCTGTAAACGTAACACAGGTTGGAGCGCGAAGGTTGCAGCTGATTGAATTAAAATTCCAATCTTGATAAAGTAAGGCTGCCTAAAGGTGCGAATATTGGACCACTTTATATGCTCGTATATGAGATTTATTTTATGGAACACGATAACAAACGAGCAAAGAGCTCCGTAGTTTTAATTAAGTGAAGAGCATCTAGTTAGAACACTTATACCAAAAATACTAATATTATAAATTCGAAAGTTTAGATGGATGTATGTTTGTCGTTATGTAGCTTAAACGGCTTTACCTATTTCGATGAATTTTAGTAGAGATGTAGAGGATAGGCTCAAAGGCTGCTCACTTTTGTTGTTTTTTTCACGCGAACGGAATCGCGGGACAAAGCTAGTATTCAGGTTACTTAAAAATCGCACAGAAGAATTGATCATACAAAAATATTTTAAGAACAAAACACACGGTAGCAATTACAGAAACGTCAAACTGTCATCTAAACTTAAACCAGTATCTTATCAATAAAAAATTACTTCTATACTATTTTAACTATATTGATAGTAATTTTCCAGAAATTGCTTTAGAAGCGACAATATCCTACCTTGAACATATTCATCCTTTCATTTCAGGAAGCTATGAAATTAGAAACGTACCAGTTAATTTGCACAAAGCAACCTTAATGAACATTCGCTTCTTGGCGCCAACGCGTTTGCATCTACTCATAATTAATTTCCGTCAAAACTGCTACAGACATCATTTGGAGTGTTACTTTATCAACTAGTTTCTATATTAATAACTACATCTGGGCTAAGTTTCTCTATAAGAATCAATTTACTTTCTTATTCTATCGGAATATATTTCTGATAGATAAAGTTTGAAGTACGTAAATTCGTAATGTAAGGCCACATTCGGCTAAAATCATCAAACGTCTTCCTTGTTTCTATACATTTCTGTCCATTAAAGTATAGGAATCTGGATTTCTTTAGCTTTTACCAGACATGGGCCGCTGTCACTTCACTATTTTAATGTATTTTGTTACATTAAACTAATATTATAAACTAGCTGTTCCCGTGCGGCTTCATCCGCATGGAATTATGAGAATTTTATTTTATTGCTTACATGTGTCAAATAATCAATTGCAAATGTTAAAATACGAATTACCTTACTATGGCAATTTTGCATTCTTGATGTTGGCAGCAACTTATGGTCTCTTTCCCACATTAGGGTTTGTATTCAAAATATTAACCCTCTATGTTTAAATGCGTGAAAAAATATAGCCTAAAGCATGACGTTAGTGTAGGGCTTTTTATTGCAAAAATAATTATTCAAAAATATGCTATGATTTCTGACATCTTAGGCAACAAAGAAGTGTGTGTTTACGCTTTATTATAATAGTATAGATGAGAAAATTTAGATGGATGGATATTTGTTAGAGTTTGTAGACTATTGAACAGATTTCGACGAAATTTGGTAAATTGTCTGGAAGAACACATATTTTCTTTTTTTAATTCCACGCGGACGGAGTTCAGGCGAAAGCTATCTCTGGTATAAAACAAAAGCAAATAACAAACAGCAATCAACTATAAATTGCTTCGTTTAGTCGTTACGTGATCATGAAACTTGCGTCACCTTCAACTTTCAACTCCGCGTTAGCTTCGCGTATGAATACAAGATTAATAACTGAAATTACTGTGTATTCTGTAACTATTTGTATGCTATATTTGTTGACATTCATTGAGGCTTGATTGATGTGGAAATTAATAAATACATTTCAGTTATAATATGAATTGAATGTGGGTGTATATACATACACATATACATGTTAATAAAATCTACATATGTTGAATGTACTGTTTCCGTGCCGCTTCATCCGCGCGGAATTATGAAAACGTTATTTTATTATTTTCATCTGTCAAAATTCTCAATTGCAAATGTCAAAATTCAAATGCACAAATAACAACGAAAGCCTAGTATACTATATACTATACAGTATATAGCCTAAATACTATATACTATATACTATATACTATATACTATATACTATATACTATATACTATATACTATATACTATATACTATATACTATATACTATATAACCTAAATATTGGATAGCAATTACCGTTACCATGGCAACCTTGCTTCCTTGATATTGTCAGTTTGTAGTTTATGGTCCCTTTCCCACATGAAGGTTTTTTCAATTTATTTACCTCCACAGTTTAATAGCGTGATAATATATATACTAAAGGGTGTCATAAATACAGGATTCTTTATTAAAGAAATAATTATTTAAAAATATGCTATGGTTGTTGAGATCATACGCCACGAAGTAGTGTGTTTACCCTTTATTACATTAGTATAGATAGGTGAAATACTACTGTTAGAGACCGCTCGCTAAATAGTAAACATATTGGCTGTATTACAAACCGGTGGTGCAAGCTAGGTCTGTCGGCCTTATTGGATTTATGTCGGACACGTCGGCCTCGTGTCGTTAACGTGTCGGGAGCGGATGCGTGCGATCCGATAACCGCAATACTAGCTTATTTTTAATTCGTACGTGTTGAAAATATCGACTAAATTCTCTTTGATAAAACAAGCTTGAATTGCATTCTAAGTATCCCAGAAATCACATTTTGATCATCATCACCAGCTCCCTATATGTCCTCAATAAAGAGCTCACAGTCTACCCTAAGTAAAGGGGTGACTAGGCCATTGTCAACCACACTGGGCCACTGCGGGTTGGTTGACTTCATCTATATCTTTGAATTGCAAGCATCACGATGTTTTCCTTCTAGTAAGAGCATCTGGAAAATTACGTACAATTTCAAAATCGAAAATCACATTAGTACGGCGTGATTCGAATCCAAAACCTGTAGATTAAAAGTCAAATGCTTAACCCCTAATCCATCGACGCTGTATTATTATTATTTAAAGTATTAAAATGAACTGAAAAACTTTATAAGATAAGTTGATAATAGGTAAGCTGTAGTTCTAGTCTTCTTTACGAAGTTCGTTGACCTCATTCTCTAGACATCTGCGTTTGCACGTAGAATATTCTACATCGACTTCAATAACACCCGACGAGCTGCTCATCTTTAATTGATCGTGCTCAAGTGCGAAACTCGAACGGAGTACGTAACTACACTAACAAACTCGATTTGAATTAGAAATTTTTACACTAAAAGATCTTTTATCTTTTACTAGCTGTTCACGTGCGGCTTCATCCGCATGGAATTATGAAAATTTTATTTTATTGCTTACATGTGTCAAATAATCAATTGCAAATGTCAAAATACTAATTACCTTACTATGGCAATTATGCATTCTTGATGTTGGCAGCAACTTATGGTCTCTTTCCCACAATAGGGTTTTTATATAAAACATTTACCCCCTGAGTTTAATGGCGTGAAAATATATAGCCTAAAGCGTGACGTAAGTGTAAGGCTATTTATTTAAAAAAGAACTATTCAAAAATATGCTGCGATCGCTGACATCTTAGTCAACAAAGAAGTGTGTGTTTACGCTTTATTATAATAGTATAGATAGATATTGTTACAAGTGACATTAAAAAGCACACTTATCTTGAATTTGAAATACTCAATATGTAATTTGTAGCTTCAAAAAACATCAGTAAACAGCCGATTTTTTTTACACTTTATCAGCCTCCTTACATCTGATGTCTTTGGCGTAATAAAGAACGTAGTTAATTAAGACATTTATACCAAAAGCTTTACTCGTTCTTTCCTAAGGCTTTAAAAACACTTTTGTGATACAAATTCCTTACCCCTAAATTGAAATATGTAATCTCGCGAATATACCGTTCCTACAGTACAATAAAGCAAGACAAACAGGAAAATCATACATTGGGAATGGTTGGTCTATAAATAAAATTATCCGAGACACAATAACGTCATTAGCATTCCGAGCCGGAGCCGGGATACGCGATACATACATTTATAACCAACGGTAACGACACGGTCACGATACGACTTTAGTAACATCGTAACGAAAACAAAAGATATAATTAATAAAATAATATTTAAAGATAACTCATTTTACTAAAACGTAAATCTCGTAATCTATACTTCTACAATATACTTACATTATAAAGAGGAAAAATTTGGATTTTTCTATGTATATAACTCAAAAACTACTCGTACTTGTCCGATTTCAAAAATTCTAGCACCATTAAAAAGCTGTTATCACTGAGTAACATAGGCGACTATTTTACTACTTTTTTTAATATCACGCGAGCGAACTCGCGAGCAACAGCTAGTCAAATATATCTCTTATAAAAATATACAAAACACAAATTGCGAATTCAGTGTTTGAGCATATTTGATTAAAGTTAC
>NW_013525046.1:2381439-2387080 GCF_000836215.1 Papilio polytes | reverse complement strand
TTTGATTAAAATAAAACTTCGATCACATCAATGACATGTATCTGAAATTGGAAATACATTTAAATACAAATAACATTATTACATTAAAATCCAACAACTTTTTAGGTAAAAAAATAATCGTGACGGTATCGTCTCGTGAGGTATAAATGGACCAAGTCAACGGGAACCGGGAATTACATAAATCGTGATTTGCCGGCAAAGCCAAGCCCGTCGCATCGGATTCGCCGTCTTGATCGACGACCGGCCGGATATGAATACGCATGAACTTCTAATGGGATAACATACATAACACAATAATCATTTGTAATAGACTACAAAATCCTTGCAACAATATTATCTACTCTATATCTTACTAATGGAAAGATATGAATGGATTGCGTGAAAGGAGACATAGTCAAAAAGGGAGTGATGACTGAGATGACGTATGATAGATGTATTTGGAGGAAACAAAACATGTGCCGACCCTACGGGAGTAGGATAAGAATGATGATGATGATATCTTACTAATATTATAAATGCGCAAGTTTAGATGGATGGATTGTAGTTTGTAGCCTAAACGACTAAACGAATCTCCATGAAACTTGGCGTAAACGTAAAAACAGTCTGTAATAACACATAGGCTACTTACTTTTTTTTTAATTCCACGCGGACAGATTCTCGGGGCAAGCCAATTATAAATGGGAGAGACCAATTTATAAAAGGCATATTTTCTATTCAAAATTCAACCATCTCAATATGGTTTCGACCTAACATAAAAATCAAGAGTTTTTTAACCTGACGCGTACTATCTTTTGAAACATGGTCCAAATATAACAGAAAAGTTTAAGTCAACATCAAAAAGTATCCATATACATTAAAACTGAATAAATAATTCGTTCAAACATGCAAATTCAATTTCATCGTATCGTGATAATTATAGATTAATTAAATAAATCAAATTATCTTTTAAAATAATTTTATCAGTCGCTTTTGTACAACGTTTAATGAAAGCTATCCGGCATTTTATTGTTGACATAAGTGCTTCAGAATTGTTAAATGATTGACCAGACCTGATTATAATCTATATATGTCGGCTTGAGCTAGCACGATATCAGAATTACTACTACTCGAGATCACATGTGGGCGGTCATGGGTAAAGTCGGATTCCAGGAACACATTCACAATACTCCTCAGTCAGGATATCATCAGTCTACCAAGCTCATATCGTTCAAACAATGTTCTCGCAACGATCCCTATTTTCAGAATAATCCAAGTTCTCACGAAAGTCGCTCGGCGGCGCTCGTGTTCTAATTATGACTTAAATTCAAATTGATTTCTTCTTCTGATTGCGACATATATATACATCCAGATACAATCCCCACCAATGTGTTTTCTATTTTCGAATTACATTTATCCGACGTTCTTACGTTAAGGGAAAACATCGCGATGCAACATATATCAGCGAAGAAATAAGATATGTGTGAAGTCAACCCACACTGGAACAGCAGATCGGCTTTCGTCTATTCACCTATAACTTAAGGTAGGCGCCGACCCCGAATTTATACATATTTAATCTTTGATTTATTCAAAAAGAATAAAATATATAAAAAAGGTTTTATTGTTAAAAACCGTTCACTAACAAAGAAAACCCATTAGGAGTTTCTAGAAGTGGTTGTCTATTGTCTCACTGGTGTAGACTACAGCGCGTCGTCGATAGTTGCCAATCAGTTGCCAATTAGTTGCCAGTTGCCGGTACTCGGTGTTGCCAGCCCGACTGGGCATTGAAGCCTCACTTTATATAGCTTTAATTAGTTGCCAGCTGCAACGCTAATTACGACTCAGGTTAATTAGCAACTGAGATGTCTCATTCGTTTAAAGGTAAACTAAATGTTCAAGATATATTGTTGCATGTAGGAGTCCCCTTTCCTGAGAGTGAATGGAAAAGAAAACAAACATTACCATTACAGAAATGTGCATAATTAGTTTTTTTTATCTCGACACTAGCTGTTGCTCGCGATTTCGCCCGCGTGAAATAACAAATATAACCTACTAGCTGATCCCGTGCGATTTCATCAGCATAAAATTATTTTATTGTTTACATTTGTCAAATTATCAATAGCAAATGTCAAAATGACATGACATGACAAAACTTGGCAATCTTGCTTCCTTGATGCTGGCAGCAACTTATGGTCTCTTTCACACATTAGGGTTTTTATCCAAAATATTTATCCCCTAAGTTTAATGGCGTGAAATATATAGCCTAAAGCGTGACGCAAGTGCAGGGTTTTTTATTAAAAAAAAGAAATATTCAAAAATATGTCATAGTTGCTGACATCTTAGGCAACAAAGAAGTGTGTGTTTACGCTTTATTATAATAGTATAGATTGCACTTTAGTAATGAGTCTTACAAGTTGAATAAATCAAAACCAAATTGTCTTAGCGCAAATTAGCTGATAACATACAGATCAACACACAACAAAGCTTATACGTGAATTCGCTGAATCGCATAGAAAGCGATCGTTCCAATAACGGCAAAGCATATTTGCAGAGCGGATCCAAAGAACGATTCACTTGAGTATCAATATTTAAACGGTGGAGCGGAAACGATGAATTGATGCAGATACGTACTGAACGAAAGACCCATAAAACTTGGTATAGTCAGCCTTTTCAATACGCAAGTTAGAATCAAATTGAGAAGACACGGATCTTTTAATAACTCAAACAATTGAAGCAAGAAAAAAATACCTTTATTGTATTATTCAAGCACACTTTTTTTTAACAGTATTTTTTAAAAAAGTCTTCAGTTTCAGTAAATATTAGCATAGTGCATAAACAAATATTATTTACTAGCTTTCGAATGGGACTCATCCGCGTGGTATTAAAAAAAACAAAAGTATGCCTGTGTTCTTCCAGACTATGCTTTACATCGGAGCCAAATTTGATCCAGATCTGTTCAGTATTTAGGCTACAAATTCTAACATCTATCTACATCCATCTAAACTTTCGCATTTATAATATTAGTAAGTTTATTGTACTACTAAACGTAATATAACTTAAGTAGAAGAAAAATGGGAACAAAAACATTTTTAAATAGATAAAAAGTCAATTTAATTCTTAACTTAGTAAACTGCAACTTAAAAATCCGAGCGCAAACATGAACTACAACAATGTTAAGTGAGAAATTCGCAGACTAAACTAATTTAGTTGAAACTACGTACACAAGATTAGAACATTGGAGCAAAAGAAAATAAATGAAAAAAGCGAAAATCCAACTTCTTTACGTTGTTTACATTTCAGAAAAAATTTAAACAGCAACTACATTTCTATACCACAATAAAAATTTAAGAAGCAAATATTAATTTACGTTAATTCCTAAAAAGTTATTAAACGCAATAAAATACTATTCTAAAAAATAGTACCTTCAACATTAAAACCCACTTGAAATATTTAAAACTGTCTATTGATCTGCGTTTCAAATAATACTTTGAGTTGACAGGTTCAGACTAAACAAAACCTGACAGTTAATAAACAGATTGAACGAACACCGTTCGTTCATTTTCATTCTTTCAAAGTAAAAAAACACGTCACGTCAAAACTAAATTGAGTTTCAATTCGATTGAACAGCACTGTAAACGAAAACAGTGGACGTACAAATTAAAAAGGAATAAAAAAAGAAACAAACAACAAACCAAATATATCGAAAGCGAACAGAGCTCATCACCTGTGACTGATTGAATGACGCAATTCGGTCGCGCGGTCGAATCATTCGTTCCATACTTGCGTCACAACTTTATACATTCGTTGAGCATCCAATTACGTGATGCGATTGTATCCAATTGAAAATGCAATTAGCAACGAAACATGCAAAATGAGCACTCAATACAAACGCGTAATTAAACACAATGTCGACCGCGCGCCCTCGGCGATCGAAAACCTGGCGAGGCGTTTTTTATATCAACATGGGCATTTTATTGTCACACAAAATACCTTTTAATTACGACTAACAAACATAGTCTTGTTATATTTTTACCCAGGAATGGGACGATCCGACAGTGTTGTAATTACCATTGAAAGTTCAACTGCAAATGCAAATGAAATTTAGCAAAAGGCTAAAACCAGTAAATTTATAAAAGCTTCGGATTCTCTGGTCTAGACTTTAAATACAACTGTATCATCTAGAAAATTAAATCTGTATAGGTTTTCTTAGTGCATAATTTCATACTAATATTATAAATGCGAAAGTTTAGATGGATGGATAGATGTTTGTTAGAGTTTGTAGCCTAAACTTTGAACGGATTGCGATGAAATTCGGCATAGATGTAGAGATACTCTGGAAGAACACATAGGGTACTTGCATTTTTTTTAATTCCGCGCAGACGGAGTCGCGGGCGAATGCTAGTTATGTAATGAATCTGTTAATTACAAAATTCTCAAAACGTATGCCAGAGAAAATGTCTTCATAAATATTCATAATTGCGAAGAATATTATGATAATGAAGATGTAAGGTGTCGAAGTTATGTCTTATTAAATTGTAATAACCAGCTAAAGATTAATTAAGTGATTTATTTTACTCAGAGTATATTGCTACTAAGCGAGTCTCTTAAGGTTAATTTGGTACGAGGTATCCATAAAAAAACAATTATAAAATACTAGCTTTCGCCCGCGACTCCGCCAGCGTGGAATTTAAAAAAAGGTGAGTAGCCTATATGTTCTTTCAAACTATTCTCTATCATCTATCCTCCATGAATATTATAAATGCGAAGTTTAGATGGATGGATTGATGTTTGTTAGAGTTTGTAGCCGAAATCGCTGAACAGATTTCGATGAAATTTGGTATAGATGTAGAAGATAGTCTGAAAGAACACATAGACTACTCACGTTGTTTTTTCTAATTCCACGCGGACGGAGTCGCGGGCGAAAGCTAGTCCTATATGTTTATTCCAAATTTAATCGTAATACGTTCTGTTGCAAACTGTAGCAAACATCCATTCGTCCAACTTTCGCATTTATAATATTAGCAAAATATCTAATTAACAAACTGAAAGCAATCTGATCACACGATTTCTTCGAATTCATCTTGTAATTACTCAGCATAACCTTGTTGCATTCGAAAGTACTATCTATTATCTATAAATCACAGTAACCTTGCTACAATTTAATTCGATACGGTTTAACCCGAGCAACCTTCACTTTAGTTCCGGAAGTTGAGTGACCTTTCGTTTTGGTCACGTTTTCTAGACAATACAAACGATATCCAATTCTAATGTATAGATTTATTTTTTCCCGCTCACTAAATTAAGACCTTCGAATTTTTTGATTCTATAGTACATAACATTTTAAACTAGTATTTAAAAGTAAAGAATTATGGTTTAGATTGAAAGAAAACTTTCTTACTTAAACACGCATCCAGCTACTGGCAGGTTACAAAAGCCTTGGACACTTACCTGAAAAAAAAAAATGTTAAAAACATGATTGAAGAAACCAAACATTTTACTAATAACAATTTGTTTCTTAATAGTGCCGAATCTAGACAGAAATGCGAATGTTAAAATGGATGTGTGGGGTAACACAAATGGATAAGATACGAAATGAGTATATTAGAGGAAGTTTGAGAGTAGCCCCCATAGTAGAGAAGGTTAGGAGTAAAAGGTTAGCATGGTA
>NW_013525046.1:2353966-2381368 GCF_000836215.1 Papilio polytes | reverse complement strand
TGATGACTGAGATGACGTATGATAGAGTTATGTGGAGGACAAAAACCTGTTGCGCCACTACGGGAGTAGGATAAGGAGATGATGATGATGAAGAATTTGTTTCTTAACCGTAGATCTTTCTCTGTTAGAAGATAACACCATTATCTTCTAATACCAGAAATACAGGCGTAAAACTGTTTACAACTGAGGTTAACCTTCCTCACTAAACCCTTTAGCGAACTGTTCGAATAATAATATGCTTATCGGGAGAGATACATGTCAACCCTTTTCTAGCCGCGACCCCTCGGGCACCAGAAACCGGTCTCACTACTGACAGCTCCTCAATTATTTACTACGCAAACTACACGAGAACAAGAAAAGTTTTTCGACGTTAATTGAACGCGATTTGCGTAAATATTTATGTGGAAGTTCGCTTAGTATTCTAGATGTTAGTGCTAGTTGACATCTAGACTGACGTCTGACAAGAAGGGTTTTTGACGTTTTTGCGAGATCCCTTTCATATTGTTGTCTCCAGTGTCGTCTTTTGTTTTGAGCAGTAAAATGTTGTATATACTTAAAAGTGATTTTTCTTGTGTTTTGATGCATTTATTACATTTTATCGTCATACGATTCTTTGAAAAACAACTAAAACGTTTAAAATCTCTTACATCAGTCCAATTATTGGCTAATTTTAATCTTGATCAAACCTGAATGCACTGGTGGGCAGGAATATAGGCTTACATGTAGCATAGTGTAATAAATTGTATTTTTTAATTATTTATTACATTATAATAAACATTAGATTTTAAGTTTACACTAACATTTTTAGATCTTTGATAATTGAAATAAATTATTATTATTTTCGTAAAAGTGTGATACACTTGAACATAATATACTCGACTTCTTTAAAATATCCTAAAATGGAATACTACATCGCACACGTTCAATTTCGTAGACTGCAAACTCCAATAGGGAATGCAAGTCAAACAGCTCAGCATTAGAGCGCATTGCCTCCGCGGTATTTACTTCGCGACACTTGTTTGTTATTCGGCTATATGCGAATTTATTCGATGTTTATAAACCACTGAATTAAAATTACTTAAAACAGAATCTAACCAATAGTAACAATAGTTAACATGTTAAGTTTGAGATTTGACAAGATCGTTAAACTAAAGATTCTATTAAATAAAAACCATACAAAATAAATGGTAGTTCCTCGAGAAAAGAACGTTAGGAAAAATAAATTTGAAAGGTCTAAATTAAACCTTTATTTGAAAGTCCATTGTGACGGACAACTATTTAAAAAAAATATCCCTATCATCATACTCATGTTTCAAATCCATAAATTTGACTACTAAAAAGATTTTTTGACTACAAAATTTGACTAGAAAGATTAGAGTAGCACCGATGTCCATTGTCGTCGTGACCATCTCGGTATTCTCGCCGCCCGTTTGCCCCCTTTTATTATAAAAAAAAAACCTAGTAATGTAACATACCTGCTATAAAATCATAAAAACTTCACCAAAATACAAAACCATAAGTAACATGCAATAATCTCTGACAATACGGTGTGAACCGCTAAGTCGGTAGGGAGCATATCTGCGACGATTTGCTCGGAGCGACGCTTTAACTAACAAAGCTGCTTCCGATCGATTAAACACGTTGAATACACACGAGGAACGGACCGCGTTTACTTATTCCCCGGCATACGACTTCAGTACGTAACAGCTGGAACTGAAAACCGAAACTAATCTCTATTCAAGCTTACTAAGCGAATGCAAGTTATAAGGAACATAGAAAATACGTGTTGAAGAAAATAGAAGGAATACTTAAGGTAAAATTTGGAAAGCTTAGGTTTGCACCAACAAAGGCAAATGCAATGCATGAATAGCAGTGAAATGAATCTTTCCTTTCTCCTTTTCATTAATAATGATTGAAGCAAACAAAACATAAGTACCATCTTGTAAAATATAAAACTCCCTAGGTACCGCATACATATGTGTTCTTCCAGGTTTGTTAAGCCAGTTCCTAGATACCTTCTAACAAACATCCATTCAACTGTCCATCCATCTAAACTTTCGCATTTACAACATTAGGTTAAAAGTAAGAAATAAGATTTATTGGTGCAGAACAAGATGCCATTTTCTTAAACCATCAAAGAACCAATTGTTCTTTTAATTGATCACCAATTACTTCAATGTTAGTAAAATGCTGGCGTAGTTTGTATAAATCATTTTAACAATATATCTCAAGACGACTACACTAATTCTTAACAAATAACTTACATCCTACTAACTATTAAAAGAATAAGTCAAAGTATAAAAGCCACGTATCTTTGTAAATCATAACAACACGATGCCTTTGAGAGGCGAGAGGATGGGATATCTTATTCAACGTGGAGACGCACACGGTAGTGTGCACTAATGCACTGGCGGGTAGAGGGTGGTGGGAGAAGGTGGTACAGGAGAGGTCGGGAGATCGGGAGTGCTCTTTGACCGCCCACGTATACTGTTATGACGTGACTTGTGCAAGTACAAATGGGGCAATGGATACAGCTCACTTTAAAGTTACGATACATCGTTGCTGGAATCATGAAAGAATAACGCGCCTTTGTGATGTTTATGATGTGTGCTTCAATATTATAGTTTACGTACTGCAAACTGTACTGGGAAAACGCTTATATGAACTACTCTATATTAGTTGACATCTCAATGTAGTAAAGTTACGAAGTACAGAACCAGTATCTTAAAAATAAACCTTTTATAACTTAAATATTGTAATTCCTTACATTAATGACACATAAGAAAACTGAGGTAAATTAAAGTTTTTGTTACCCTTCAAGTCTAGTTAAACTGTTTAGTTGTTTGCAAAACAAAATAATCTTACTCTTACTAATATTATAAATACGAAAGTTTAGATGGATGGATGTTTGTTAGAGTTTGTAGCCTAAACGGATGAATGAATTTTGATGAAATTTGACAGATGTAGATGGTAGTCTGGAAGAACACATAGGCTACGCACTTTTGTTTTCCACGCTGACAGAATCGCATAAGCTAGTATTTCATAAATGCAACGAGAAACATGTTCCATTGTAAATCGTAAATATGGGACATTTTAATTGGAAGCTTCGTTACAAGTTATCAATAAAAACGCCGTTAGTTTAAAACGGGTACAGTCGTATGCAATACAATTAACACTCGCGTGTTGCACTGTACGAGCCAATTACAGACGCGACATCTGCCAGTGAGTGACTGCAATCCGCTAATTAATTGGCATCGACGCGCTTAGCCCGGCATTGTTAAGTCAGTGCTTTTGTCACCAAATGCATTCCCCGTTTCTGAATTCAGTTAACAACCTACCTGACCTATAAAGTCGTTCCCGTAACTCGCTTACGAAACAATCAAATACGTCTGTCAATTCTACAATATGTACATTTTTTAACAATTCTAACATAAAGTCTATCCAGATTTTAAATACCGCAATTCAGTAAAAGTAAAAAGTATTTGTTCTGAAAATTTATGGCTTAACTCAATACTGCGTTTTAATTTGCTATTAACGCCATCTAGTTGTCATATTTGAAGCTATGCTTTATATTTCGCATTTTTATTTACTATACAATCACAACACCATAAATGTTTACAGAACGTAATAATGACTTTTCTGAAGCCTGATATTTGTTAAAATAATCAAATTGAATCCTAATAAACTTCATTATAATAAACTCGTCAGATAAGCCATACATTTACATTCTCAAATTCCGTATTTTTCTTTCCCGGCTTTATTGACTGAAAAACCGAACGTACAATTTTAGTTCAACGTAATATCGAAAAGATAGAGTAATCGCAGTGCAGTACAAACTCTGCAAAACAAATATGGTCATTATTGTCTGAACTGTAGAGTTCAATATTGATTGTAGTACAGAAAAAATTAAGCCATGATAGTTGCAATTTCGTTTCGTACTACCGAATCCGAACAATCAATGTGCATAAATAAAATTAAAGTGTCTGTCTGTTGCCATTCAAAAGTACTGTAAGTGCAGTTGGAAATGTTATTTGGTTATTGAGAGTCGGTACGATGCCTTTTATCCCAAAAAAGATCGTAAAACCCTTCTGTTTCTTGAATGCATTTCTATTCCTTTCATTAATCAAGTTATTGATATAAGTGTAAGAAAATGGTGAACTATTTCCAACTAGGGTTGGCAACAGGCAAACGACCGGCGGTAAATATTAAGTCGAAACTTTCCGTAAATAAGTCGGAACTTTAATGTTTATAAAACCTTGTGCACCATCCCTACGGAAGTAGAATACGGCCAAGCAGATGATGTTTCTCTAAACCCCTAATTTTTTTTTTAATTTGCATGTCCCAAATAAAGTAAGGTTCTACGTACAGTACTGATCATCATTTTTATTTCCCTTACGTTATCTTACTCTTGTAGGGTCGGCGCACCGAGTTTTCGTCCTCTTAATAACTCTTTCATCCGTCGTCTCAGTCATCACTCCCTTCTTGATCAAATAGTTAATTCTACATTATAGGAAAATACCACTTTCTTTTAATCAAATCACGTAAAGAATCTGTTTAATTTTTTAGCTTTAACCCACGACAGGAATAAAAATACGTAGAATAAAAATCCTCATGTCCATTCATTAACAGAATATAACAAAGTTAAATAATTCCCTGGTGTATCGCGCTAACAAACTGGATTATAGGATTTGAAGAAGTTAGTTAAGCCAATATAAAAGTCATTTCTACATTTCATGGATGAATTTAAAACCTTTGACTAAACTGCTAATAATGAACAATCTAACTATTGATGATGATGATGATAATTACAAACAAAAACTAAATTATGTATCCTTAAAAAAATATACGGATGAATTAAGTATATCCTTTTGGAAAGTCGGTCAAAAAGAAGATATAACGAGTCTCAATCTGTACTATTATAATAAAGCGTAAACTCACACTTCTTTGTAGGCTAAGATGTCTGAAATTACAGCATATTTTTTAATAATTCTTTCTTTTAATAAAAAGTCCTACACTTACGTCACGCTTTACGCTATATATTTTTACGCTATTAAGCTTGGAGGATAAATAAATTGGAAAAAAACCTTCGTATGGGAAAGGTAAGCTGCCAACATTAAGGAAGCAAGGTTGCCATGGTTGATATCAGGTCATGTTATTTTGACATTTGCAATGACAATTTGACACATGTTAACAAAATTGAAATTTTCATAATTTTATGCGGATAAAGTCGCACGGGAACAGCTAGTGCAAGATAAAAAAAACAGTTACACGTCAACTTTACATATATGTCTGACAAAAATAACACCATTCGTCTATTATACTAATTGCTTACATCTTTCAGAGCACAAACCTTTTGGCATATTACAAAACAGACCTAGATAAGTTCGCCACAAGAGTATCAATGGAAGCCTTTATCCAGCGCTTTGAACAGCCCGCTAGTTACACTCGAAAGACGTATCGTTTCAAGGTATCAATAATCTGTACATAGGGCTGGCTGCTAACATATTTTTTACATAAAACTAGAGTTTATAAAAAATATAAATGAGCTCAAATGAGTCGCCTGAAAGTTAGTAAAAAAGGTTTTTAAAAAAACTTATGATAAAGATAGCAAGCACATATCTATACTATCTATACTAATATTACAAAGAGGAAAGATTTATATTTTTGTATGTATTGATATAACTCAAATACTACTGGGCCGATTTCAAAAATTCTTTCACCATTATAAAGGTAATTTATCTGTGCGTAACATGGGCTGCATCTTTCATTATTTTTTAATTTCACGGGGACGAAATCGCCATGTTTAGTAAAGTCGGAATCATACGATCATCATATCTTACATATCATAAATGATACGCCTTATGTAATAAGCATCCATTATATAGCAATTTTATTTATAATTCAACTTTCTTCTGCATATTTCTTACCTTCTTATATTTTTTGTTGCTGACAACCCTGAACACCGAGGGCACTAATTGAAAACGTGATACCACGAAGCTGAATGAGCCGTTCGTCTGAGACACGAGATATTGATCCCGTAATATCCGAACGCCCCTTTCGAATAAAACGTTACTATCCGAGCGTAACGACTCAGACGTTAATGGAGACGTGACCGCTTCCCTTGCCTTAATATTTGACTTACACAAGGCACACGAACCCCGCCATTCATATAATACACTCAAACGGAATATCCTTTTTAATAACTCGGATATTGTTGCTTGAAAGACGATACTTGCTGTAGAAAGTTACAAAGATATGCTGCATATTGCTTTATAAGGAACAGCGACCTAAATTATGACAAACTAGCTATTGCTCGAGATTTCGTCCACGTGAAATTAAAAAATAATGAAAAATATAGCCTATGTTACTCACAGAACAAACTCTCTCACACAAAAGTACCAATCTTTCCTATAAATAAATTAACTTCTAACCAGTCTTTGGTCAACGAAAAAAAATGGAAAAGTACTTTTTGATTTATACTCATAATAAAATACGTATAAAAAATATTTCCAACCATATTTTAAATCGAACATTAACCCTACTAATGTCGTAATAAACCTACCGACAGCGAGTTTGTCCTTAATACAGTCTTTTCACAGTTTATGTGTGCATTAGCGGAATGGCCTTTTGGCCCGTTACCACAGCTTTACTTAGGGAACGTTTTACTTTGGCAAAAGATTCATTAACATACGGTATACGGGCTAATTCCTCACATTTCTTTTCATTCACCTGACCCCAATGAGACCAGCTAAATGGAGGTAGTAAATTATGACGTTCAAGACTTGATTTAATTAACACTGATATGTCGAATATAATGCTTTTCGTATGTTTAGTTGTTCTTTGGTACGAATGAGGTAACAAGAAAGATGTTAGTTATGAGTGTGGTACACCGGTAGAGGTAGACATAGAAAGCGATGGATGGATAGCGTTAAAGGTAAAAAGATCTAGAAGGGAGTGATGACTGAGGACGGATGATAAAGTTATTTGGAGTACGAAAACCCGGTGCCGACCCTACGGAAGTAGGATAAGGTATTGGTTATGATGATGTACGTTCTTTGAAATGACAAAAGACGATCAATGAATCCAGTTGCAACTGTCTTATGGTAGAGTTTTTATCATATTTCGTAGTAGACGTAGTTCGTAGACTACATTAAATATTTAGGTTCAAAATTTATTTTCTTTTGAATTTCTAATTTAAATCGCAAAATCATGAAAGTAAAAACAAAAGCAAATTAAGCACAATAAAGTAATTTATTTAATTATTCAATCTGTACACAATCAGAAAGTTACGGAATAATTCAAGCGGACCCCCGACATTAAAAGTTAAATTTATTTCAGTTCATTTTCTTAATGAGTGGGGCTTTTGCAGCTTTTATCGGCATCCGTCGGTCTATCGACTTCGCGTCTTGGAAAGTGCGGAAAGGAAAAAACCTTGGGACAAAAGGCCGGGGATGAACGCGGCTCGTTCTCAGACTCATTAGCGACTTTTTGTCTGGCTCAAAAGGACGACCATTTAGATAACGAATCAGCCCACCTGAATTGAAGTCTGGATCCTACTACCGGCTTAAGGTTTTATCGGGAAACAACTTTTTAAATATTTACCTGACTGACTTTTTTGTACAGATTAAATGACTAGCGGGACCACTCAGGTCAGCGACGTCTATAGGCATCCGTAATACCGGAGGAACTACAGATGCGTTGTCGGCCTTTGAGGAAATGATAGGCTCGCTTCTTGAAGGACTTTCAGTCGTACTGGTTCGGAAATTCCGCCGAGGAAAGACAATTCCACAATACAGCTGAGTGGGGAAGAGTTATGCGAAAACCGAATGGTTGTGATTACTAATAGAATAGAGGGTAATGTTTTATGTACGTATGTGAACTCATGTAACCTAAAAAATCGTTTCTGACAAATATAATACGATTCTTTTCCCTAGTGTTACAAGAGAGGAGTACGACTATACATGTTTATTGGCTTTTTTTAAATTTAAACTTGTTTATTACACTCACAACTTCATGTTCGATTTACTTAGGTTAATTGGAGTGCTTTTGTGACCTGCAAACCTCTCCGATGCCGAAAATTTGGCAAGCACAGGGAGTAACAAAAAGACAGCACCGATTGTGTATGATGGACGAGCGTTGAACAACCGAAATGTTCCACTAACGATCACTCGCTCGCATATTTCATATTCAGTTGTTTTTTATAGTCGCGTTAGATAACGCTTTTCCGACATTTGACACGTAGCGACATTGTCGTCTTTTTGTCGCGCCGAAGGTGACAAACGACCACTAAACTCTTCTAAAAGAAACTTTGCGACAAAGTAAATATTAAAAGATTAAGTATCTGTCTCACCAAATTATGTGTAAAATAATAAGTAATAAATATGTAAAATACGTGACAGAAATATCAGATTTTATTACCTTATCTGACAGTGACGTCATTTTTTAGCAGATCCTCTAAAAGAACTAAAAATGACAGCTATCAGTTTAGCAAATAACACATACATAGAACATTGCTTTCATTTGCATTTCTTACTAATTATCATACCAAATAACATCTTACTAATTATTTCAAGAACCAACGAAGAGCAGTATATATATATCGTAAATATATCTATACCTAGAATAAGTTAAATACTAGCTTTGTTACACAAGATGCCCAAATCACACGATTCAGTAACTACTTGAACAGTATTCAAAGCGTTTGTGCCGATCAATGAAGCTCACTTAAATGGAAAGGAAATAGTACAACCGAAATTGCTAGAAACATTTCTTATAATAGCTGCATTTTAAGCTACAAGGGGATACTTTGATATGGTCATTTGACTAATCTATCGCACAGTTTAGTCGCGCTTTGATTCCTATGAGCGGTACTCGAGGTACTCGATTTTTAGTTGTGTAACCAAACAGTTGAATGGGCTGCGAAACAATCGACAATCGCATTACAGTTGTGCGATAGTTTATACAAAGGAGTGCGGCCGCTTTATACATCCCCGTGAAATAGTCTTTTATTTATGAAGTAAAAAACAAATGGAAGAGACCAAAGTAAAGAAGCAATTTATATATCGCGAATACTAAAGAAGGGGCAAATTGACGAGAGTGGGCGAAGACCGCAAAACGGGAGCCGCTCTGAATATTTTTCTCCCCAAAATAAACTCCCTAATGAGGTTGGCGGAATAATTGTTGCAACACTAGGAAGGTACGGCCAACGTCGGATTAATTAAAACCGGCGCAGGGCCGCGGTCAGGGAAATGTTACGTAAATAATGAAAACAAGACCTGAAAGCGAAATGTGTTCAAACGTGAAAGGAAAACGTCCAAACTTTCATAACTTTTCCGAGAAACCTTTTTTCGTTTCGCTTATTTATTTCATTCGAAAAGTCCGAGTCTTGTTGCATTTAAAATATGTATGGAGTTATTACCCCCACCCTTCCCCAGACGTATGGGTTGTGAATAATACAATGCTAGAGTTACTTGTTCAACTTTAACTCGTACGCCGGAACACACTTGTTTTCTTAAGTTTTACAACTTTCTTCGTAGAGTAATTGAAACTGGAATTTCTGTTTCCATTTATTCATAACATATACATAGATATGTGGAATAAAAAATACATACATCTTTTTGTTATTAAATCAAATGTAACTTTACGAGTAGGAGTTGTCCACATGTATATATTGATAACTCAAAAACTACCTGGCTTAAATAAAAAAATCTTTTACCATTAAAAAGTTACGTTATCACTGAGTAACATAGGGTACATTTTTAAATTTGACGTGGACAAAGTCGCGAGCAACAGCTAGTGTTAAATAAATATAAAAATCTCCTTCGTGCGTTCTTTAAAAGACTTCCAAAATTAACCTACAAAGTTCACATTCCTCAAACAGCATTATCGCAGTTGTCGCTACGACTTTGGCAATCGCACTGGTTCGGTGGCGCAAAGGGATCTATCAAATTTACTCCCACATTACTGTAACAAGCGTAGGGCGGTCCTCTACTGCCAAATAGGCGCTTTATGCAGAGAAAAATGTGAGGTCTTGAAACACCACATAGATCCTACATGGGGTTAAATTGCGCATCATTCTACTGTCCTCTATCTTTGTTTATTGCAATCGTCACACTTACATTCTAAATTTCTTTCGGCTCTAGCCTTTTATTTAAACGGGTATAATTCAAGTAGCTTACAAATAGTTGGGACAACACTAAAACCTTATCATGAACGAAATCATCCAACAAACCTTAAGCTTATTTTAGTTTAACATTGACTACAAAAGTAATAGATTTATAGAGGGTTGCATTTAACTAATAGACTTCCTATTTTCCTCGCCGTCAACGTATTTTCCTATATTTAACAGCTAAGTACGAAACCATTACCAGCACCATTTCTTAAACCAAAGTCCATAAGCACCGCCTTAATCCCTGAGGAGAATCGATAGAGTTAATTTATATAGCTTCCTGTCAATAAGACCGGTTAATGTTCCGCCAGAGGCACTTTGCTGACGTATAGAGGGCGTCGCGAGCGATGAGCGGATTTCACCACTTAAGCTGTAAGAAAACGGTCGCTAAATCTATTAGACTTACGCTAAGTATAATAATTATTAAATATACACTTATTCCTTTCAAATACTTAAACCACGCTCTAACAAAAATCCAAAATTATTGACCAATCATAGCACCGCATTTCAAAACCAATTTTCTATTAGTAATTTTTCTACACACTTTCGTATATCTTATTTGACTTTACAATCCTTTTACCGACTTTATATCCATTTAAAGTACATAACACACCTTCCAATTTTAGAAAAAAAAAATACCGGATAAACAATGAGTTCAAAGTCCGAGCCGACGACCGCATTAATGCTCGGTATAGTAAGAAGCTTTACTGACAACAAAGGTCTTGTTACAAAGCCTTTCAAGTATTATAGAAACAAATCCAATCATACACTATTACAATAATGGATTTCAAACTCTAATCTGTGACTTCTAATGTCATATACGTCGATCTATAAACTAGCTATTGCTCGCGACTTCGACTTACTTAAGCTTACTCAGTGATAACATTTTTGAAATCGGCCCATTAGTTTTTGAGTTATAAATACGTACAAAAATCTAAATCTTTCGTATAACAGTATAGATATAGATTTAATTTAAACGTGAATTTATTAAGACAATACTGGCAATTAAAATTATGAATAGCATCCATGGGCATAGCCAGCCAGTTCTAATATAAGAATGCCATTCTTAGTTACTCTTGCGACCGCTTGCACAGCCAACGTCGCGCATAACTTCTGTGTGGTCGTGAAATGTCACTGAGCGAGCCATTCTTACAACTACCGCTACTATGGACTCTACGAAAATCAAATATGTCAAGGAGAACATCACTAGTGACCACACATAACACATCAAATCATTTGTACTTAAGGGTACATCTAATTGACGTACGAACAAAACTTCACAATCTAAATACATAATTCATCCGATTTAGAACAACGTAATATAGGCGGTCAATAATTTATCGCATTTGGCACAACAATAACGACGCAATTCCTCACAATTTATACGCCAATAAAGTCCGAGACGCGTAGATAGGAACCGAATCGGGACAAACAAGTCGCGACCAATACTAACGGCATTTGTATTGCGTAAGCGTCGGACAACGGCCTAATGAAAGTGTAGGGACCTCTCGAAGATAATCATAAAGACATATTGGTTTAAACATATTACACTATTTCGTTAGTACCTACATTCGTGTTGGTATAGAATCCTTTTTGACGCGAACAAAAGACGATTATGAATTAATTGCGTTATCTCAGCCTATTGTCTATGTCTGAGAAAAAATCTTAGAATATTAATTTCATTAGAGGTTAAGCTAGCTTTGTATATATGGAAACCTTCCTCAGTCATGAAAAAACATAATAGTTACTCTATACTAATCATTTTAATACTATAAATGCGAAAGTTTAGATGGATGTTTGGTAGAGTTTGCAGTCTAAATTGCTGAACGGATTTCGATAAAATTTGGTATAAATGTAGAGGATAGTCTGGAAGAACACATAGGCTACTCACTTTTGTTTTCATAATTCCACACAGACGGAGTCGCGGGCGAAAGCTAGTATTATAAAAAGGAAAGATGTGTATTTATGGATTTTTGTATACATTTAAACACCATTAAAAGGTTATGTTATCACAGAGTCGTATTTTTAATAATTTTTTTTTTAATTCCACGCACACGAGGTCGCGAGCCACAGCAAGTAATTTACAAAGCATTACAATAACAAAGCTTATTACATAACAGCTTTGCAGCATACATGAACATAAATAAACATTGCGATAATATAAATGCGACATTATCGTGAGATGTCATGCCGTTATTTCTCGGAATAATTAATCATTGTAATTAGTTGCGAGTTAACTGGAGCTGTAGGCTGGGGCAAGGCCGCTCTGATATCGCCTCTACAGTTACATCATACATTTTTATTGACTTAACTAGCTTTTGCACGCGCCTCCGTCCGCGTGAAATTAAAAAACAGAAAAGTAAGTTAACTTGTTACCGACAGCGCGGCAGCCAAAAATTCAAAACTTTTATCTTCAATCACAACAACTTTGTTTTAATTGAAGTTTGAAATTGATTTACATATTTACAATATTATCCTGCAAAACTATACCAATCACATCTTGACCTTTATACGCTACTTTTTCTTCTTCTGTTTTTACTATCTTTTTTAACATGCTAAAGTTTTGGTTGCCAGTATGCAACCGGCGTCGGCCAAAGAGGTTGTATTTTGGACTGAACAAAGTAGCATAGAGATCTTTGGGACCGCGTTCTATATCTACGCCAAATTTCATCCAGATCCGTTCAACTGTTTAGACTACAAACTCGAACAAACATCCATCCATCCATCTATCTAAACTTTCGTATTAATAACATTAGTATAAGTATGATATATTAACCTTGTTACATATATTTTTAAAACACAGTAACCTACATGACTAACACATTCAGTAGTGAGTCAAACTTTCATAAAAATGTAAGAAAAGTTGGACAATTTTCCAACGGAAATAGCGTTGGCTAAAAAATTCTCACACCGTCTCAACTCTACGGAGCAGATTTATTCTTCTCGAGTCGTCGGAGACGTTCGGAGCCTTCATGCCGATCACGTTTCGGGCTTGGCGCGTTACGATAAGACGTTTACATCCAACGACGACTGTACGGAACCGATACGACCATAAAAAGCAACTCAAAAATCATCCACTTGTACTACAAATAGAACTATTTTAATGCATCACATTTTTATCTCGATAAATTAAAATTATTAAACAAGATAATACTTAATAGTTAGTCAAGCATTAACTAACTCTTGGCGAAATCGTAACTATGTCGTATCGTACCCGTGAAGTATAAAAAGTCGCGATCTTCTCGGGTTCATTCGTTCGAATAATCCGACTCCAACGGACTAATTACATTGTCTTGTACTCATGCATAAGTAATTTAATTGAATTTAAAAACGCTCCTACGAGGAATCACGTTCAAATGTTTGCTATATTTTTTAATTATCGTCTTTGCAAAAACGCCAATCATATTTAATTAAAAATGTATCTATTCTCATATTTTTGCAAAATTTAATAATCAAGTAATTTAACTAAGTGTACCTTGAATGAATATATATTTACCAGTCTTGTTACAAAAGGATACAAAACCATCCAACTCCAATATCCAACTACTGGATAGTTTCTTCATTCAAGCAGATAACTGAACATTCGCATCATTAGACATCAGTAAACACGGAGAGAATGAGGCATGAGGGAACGGCTGACCTCTTCGCTATAGAGGGTCGTAATGAAAAACAATGCGGTGTGGGACCCTCAGCGCTATCAAATGACGCATACTGGGTAGACGCACCGGAACTTATGACATCACACAACACGCATGGACATAATAAGCTTGTCTACAAGTTTACATGAACATTGTAAAGAAATATCGAAACAAAAAGGTGAATTGATTTTTTTGTTTTTATAATTATCACCTGTTTCTATTTACAGATTTGCTTCCACAAAAAAAAGAAAAGCGAAGAGAAGAATAGCACTAATCATTCTTCGCATACTTACGTCACTCTCTCTCTCTCCCTTACATCTTAAAATCTCATTTAAATAAATCTTTCAACAATTTTACATTACCATTGTGCTTTAACAAAGAGTACATGCAATGTATAATTGCAAAAAAAAAAATTCCTCTGTTATCTAATTAGCAAGTTTAAAAACGTGAGTCATAACAGCCAGGTTTCTCATCCCCACTAGCCATTTCGGCAATACCTCCCACCATCAATCAAGTTTAGTCTCACATTAACGTAATGACCGTCGTCCCGAGCGGATGTCGCCTTATTTTTTCCTTTTTTTTCTGTACTAACGTTTCCATGAGGCAATTTGGTACACGATATTTCGCCTCCTTTCCGCACTAGTATGAAGGATAACTTGGTATCTACATTATTTTTTAGTGAACACATTTCGAGGCAAAGTTATCAATCTTGTGGTTAAAAAAACTATTACGATGTCCTTACAAGACGAAGTTCTGTATAATTTGATAGCAAATAGATCGAGTAGGTTTGCGTAAGTCTTGAATAACATTAAGAGAAGCTATATCATAGTAATTGCATTTAGCTATCAACTTAGAAACACAGCATATAATAAAGCAATTAACCTCCTTTTGATTGCGGGACTATGAATACTCGGTGTCCACTTGTACCGAGTTGATGAAGTTAAAGAGATTTGTATAGCAAACGCGGTAAAAGATTTTCTCTTTTCAAAATAGCCACTGAAATGTAAACTATTTTGTTAAAGTTAAACTTCTAAATGCTTAATTTGTTGTATATTTTTCTGCTAAATCCCAAGAAAACAGCAAGCGAATAGTTAAATCCAGGTTATAAATTCTATCGTGATAAGACATTGGGACCGTCTTTTGCCGAGGTTTTTAAATTCCAAGCGTTTGCAAAAGGAAACGAGGAACGTCTTATTAGACTGCATTTAAAAACAAAAGCTTACTATTATGGCTATCTTTGCTTTCTGCAGTAGATTCACCACTTGCACATACTTTAATTGGCCATTTAGTACCTTAGTGTAATTATAAGAAAAATTCCAGATTCCGAGACGATGATATATTTGCGTTGCCGCTAACGAAAATCGCATTTTATTTTTGTTGTCTGTCTGTCCGCAAACATTTAATCTCCGAGACGGCTGGGCCTATTTCTGCCGGACTTTCACTGAAGCGTAGCTAACGTAGACGGGCATATTATAGGCTACTTTTTAATATGGACGAAGTTGCGGGCAACAGCTAATTTGTAATATTTAACTTTAGATACATTAGTAAAAGCATTACATTAAAGAGACAAACAAACCAAATCGGAACTAAAATCAGATGTGTTCAGATAGTGGGGGATCACTGCAGCGGCCATAGATTAGTCACGCACGCAAACACGCGGGCATTAATTACGTATTATACGTTGTAACGAATGTATTTGTTCGCGGTAATCACGCTGGGATCATGAATCAAAACCAACGAGAACGGGATAACGCTTCACTGGCTAAGCCAAATATTATTAGGGGAAATGGGAACATGTCTCATTTGCATGGACGTGTGTCATTCGTTTCAAATTAATGATGGATGGCTTTGTAAAGGATTCTAATTACAAACCCAATGTAAATAAACGGCTTACCTGAAACAAAAAGGTAATTACAAATTAATAAAGAAATGTACACATATCTCAACTTATTTAAAAAAGTGAAGAAACAAAAGATATCTGCTTCTATCTCCTAATATTTCCCTACCAAATCCCATCCTTTCCTGACAAAGAAGGATTCTAGCATTAGGCCTCAAACAAATTCTGACAATTGAAAATAAAACTCCTGTTTCATACCTTAACGAGATATAAAGACATTTCTCCATTAGAGGCGAACATTCGACATCAAATTTCATTATTATCACCAAACTGTGACGTCATGCTTATCTTAGTTAACCGTATACATTAAAGTCTATTACGCAAAACAGCGTCGCGTGACGGTGTGACAAGTAAAAGTAAGGACGATATAAAAACACATTAACAATATCAAGTTTTCTATAATAACAAAAACAATTTGATTTACTGTCAACTTTAACTAAAGCAACCTTAAAATAAACGCGTGACCTACGACAAACATTTCAGCGTTAACCTTTGCCCTTCATTCTTAACCTTTCACCTACACTAGTAAATTAAAATGTCACCCACAAATTACGGCGGCCATTTTGAATTTTTCAAACTAAATTTATACCAAAAATAAACCGCTGTGCAAATAAAAATGTTTATAGTAGAATCGGATATGAAATCAGACTGGATTGAATTATGAGATTAAAATCTAACAAAACAAACTGACTAAAATAAATATTATATTTTAACGATAAAACATTTGACTGTTTGTTGTTCCTGTTTTATAAAATACTGAACACTTTTAATTCTTTTTCATTTTACAAACCATACATACAATTAATTTAAAAAAATGTTATAAAATATTCGTTTACTTATGGAACCAGATTATTTACCCTACTTTTGTTTCAAGGTGATCAAGTCGATACGCTTTACCTTTTAATCGACTGGTTGAGACATTAATAATATTAATTTCAATAAACTCGAAGAAGAGAATTCAAAAAGGCAATAAACAAAAAATCCTTTAGATAGATAGAATCAAATTTCATAACTTAAAAATTCATGAATATGGATTTAAAATCAATTCAAACTAACTTTTACCAGCAAGTTCAAACTTCATATTCTTTGTGTTCTTCTACACCATATAATAAATATGTGGCAAAATTCATCGAGATCCGTCGAGCCATTCTGGAGCTAACTAAAAAATCACAATTATAATCGAAATTGCCAAGGTTTCGAGCAAACTCAACATGATTTTGCTCACGGACACGACTAGATCACGTCCATTCGCGATACTTCACTTGGCATCCAGTGACGTTGCACAAGCGAGTTGGCAACGCGCCTCAGTTGAGCAACATCGGCAACAGTAAGAATGGCAAAGTCTGACAACACTGTCAAGAATGGCAAACATGGCAGCAGGTTATGTAAAACACAATCTGTCCCACTTCTTAAATGGCAATCGAATGCGTTAGTTGTTAAAAAACTTAACATCCTAATAAGGTAGTTTATTTGATTTTTAGATTACTGCATCGAATTAGGTCTATGCAAAGGAAGTTTCTAGATAAAGGTGTGGCGGTAACAAGCTACAAGTTATACTGTGAGTGAGTGTGAAGGTGCACCGGTAAAGGTGGGCTAAGAAAGAGATGGATGGATTGCTTGAAAGGTGACATGATCAAGAAGTGATGACTGAGATGATGAAAGATAAATTACATTATAAAACCTTATATATTAATCAATATGAAGTAGAAAATAACTTGAATTACTAACGCATTATCATTTCTGCGATAAACCTGACACCTTAACAGAAATTCAATCTTAAAAAACACAACTAAACCAACACCGTGATATCAATACCACCACCACGGTTTAAATCATAGCATCAGAATTCGGCGCATTGTCGAGCACATCCAGACCGACTGATTTAGTACAAGGGCTCAGCTTCCCGCGCATTGTCCGCGCTAACTCTGATGGATTTATTTATTGCGGACGCATACACCGACGACCATACCAACGAACAATAAACTTTTTCAATAAAAAACATATCCCTGTAACAATCTGACACGTAAAATATTGCCCGCGGCGCATTGATTAAATTGCGCGCCCACCGTAATGGATTACAAATTTTTGATTGTCAATCGGCTCTATGTAATATTTCTATCAAAAGATTTGTAGTCAATACATCATCCAGAAAGGTAAGCTGGTATTTGTTAATTTTTTTTATGGTACCCTATGAATAGGTGTTCAATTAAAACTAGCTAGATAATCCGGCTCGAAGGACCAATGAATAGTATACTATAATAGTAGACTGTATTTCTTGCTGGTTTGTAAATAAAGATTCCGTGCAGTTGAAAGGTATATTGTCAAATATGTATACAAGTTACAAGGTCAATTTAAGATATGTTGCCATGTGGCCGGGTGCGGGGGGGACAGACGACCGCTGAAAGGGCCCCTCCGCAAGTCTTGCAGTAGGTCGCAACAATTTGAATACGTTATATTAAAAGGAAAATCTTGTCGTTTAATATTATATTTCAATCAAAAATATCAACCAATAAAAATCTAAAATGGTAAAAAAAAATTTTGGCTGTAACCGTATAACGCCTTTGCCTTTCGACGCTAAAAAAAAGCTAATTCGCAAAAAAACTTTCATTTGTATGATGTCGTCGCAGCGCTGCATAGATTCCAACTTTCCCTCCAAATAAATCCATAGAGTTTGTACACTAGATGTCATGAATTTCCGCTTGTTTGTGGATTTGTTTGTTAAATTTTCGGTAGCGTAATCATAACTTAGTTAGTGGGACTGGCGTTAGTAAATTGCTAGTTTGTAGTTAGTTTGTCTGATTTGTTTGAAATGGAAGCGCGGCTTGCATTTCTTGTGTACATATATGTGATTAAGAGTCGTAGAGAGCATTTAGTTTTACAACTTGTTAGCAACATTTGAAACATAAATACTTTGTATTCCTGACACGATTGAACAAAGGAATTCTCTAAATGTCAGCTAAAACGGTACAAATAAAATAACCCAACCATCAGTTCAAATTAAAATACGCACCATTTTTTATATCCTTTACAAACAAATATGAAGCGATATATCCATAAAAAAATATTCCAATTTCACCGAAAACTGCTATCAAAATCGTTTTTATGCATCACGTACTAATCAATAGGGGCTTACACAACATGGAAATCAAAAATTAAAATATGAAAAAAAAGTTAAATACAAAAACGGTACGAGCGGTCCGCCCAATAAGCTCTTTGCATAATTCAAAAGAGCGAATGTATTCCGACCGCCGTCGAAACGAATTCCATTCAATCATTCATTCGATCGTGACGAGAGAATCCATTGGAAAATGTACCACTTAATCTGTCGATAAACAGAACAACTGTGAGATTGGTCGCTAAGAGAACACAGTAAGCCTTTACACGTAAAGTAAGTCGAATAAAAAATAGTTACCAAGTTTATTACTTTTTATTTTCACGAGGGCGAAGTCGTGAGCAACAGCTAGTTGGATTATAATATGCGGTAAAAAAACCCTATATGCAATTCAAGAACAATTAAATACAAATAATAAGAGTGCTATGTTAATTACGTAATGATTGCGAAGCGGATAATGAACACTATCATTAGTACATTTCTGTTAATTAAAGTGAGGCAAGCGGGAAAACAAATGCATCAAGAGGAAACAAACGATTGCAACAAAACAAAATAAAACTTAATGTAACATCATACAGGATATCAGATAACGAGATTGGATATAATTTGCTATTGACTTTCAAATAAGTAACATCAATAAGATTGTAATGATACTATATTAATTAAAAAAAATAGATAAGCTAGAAGCGCCAACAACCTAAGAGCGCAGTTTTGGATACCTCGGTTATACTGCATACAGGAATGAATTTATATAAGTGTAAAGTACAAAGGCTTAAAATCGATTTTGTATCAACCCTACCATATATATAACATTGTTAGTATGAAAGGATTTAGTCACCTGTCACTGAGGCAAAATTATTTCGCAATAACATACCATATACCACGAGTATCGATTAACAACACGAGTTATATAATCGACCAGCTTTATACCGTTGAATCGATTTCTGGTAAATCGATACCCACGCGGTCCGTCACCCGGTAGCATAGCCTAGCATTGATTAGAACTAGCGTTGCGAAACGCAAGCAGGAATCGACGCGATACAATTTCGCAATATCGAAAGTTGCCTGTTATCCTAAACGATCGGTAGCTTGGAAACTTGCCTGAAAATTGGGTTAATATTAACTACATGTTTTGAGTACGCAAATATTAATAATTTCTTAAAAAGTTGCTACTAGCTAATGTTAAAAGTAATTTCAGCTAAGATATTTAGATCAATCGGTGTATTAAACGACTAATTGTAGTTCACGACTTTGTCCACGTGAATAAAAATACTCTGTATAATACTCAGCGATAACATAGCTTTTTATTGGTGAAAGAATTTTTGGAATTGGCCCAGTAGTTTTAGAGTTATTTCAATAAATACAAAATTCCAAAAATCCAAATCTTTCCTCTTTATAATAATATAGAAGTATAGATATAGATAGAACGAAAAAAGGGTACTTTCTCATATAATACCTTTCAATCCTAAATATAAAGAGACGAGTAAAAACTACACATGTACACAATTTCCTGTACAAATCGGAGACACAACTTCAGAGATGGAAACAGGAAACGCTGTCACTTCCAAGGATATATTCCACTTGTAATATTGTAGATACAAATACACGTTCTTACATTATTTCCAAATTATATTATAAAGAGGAAACATTTGTATTTTTGGATGTATTGACATACCTCAAAAACTACTGGCTCAATTAAAAAAAACTTTCACCATTAAAAAGCTACGTTGTTTTGTCTTTTAAATTACAAATAGAAAAGATTTGTATCTTTGAATATATTTGATTCACATATAAAGTACTGGGCCGATTTTAAACATTCTTTCACCACTAGAAAGATAATTTATCTGTGAATAACATAGGCTTTTATTTATTATTTTAATTTCACGCGGAGGCTACACATAGTTATAAATAAATAAATACGAGCTGTTCCCTTGCGACTTCATCCGCATGAAATTATGAAAATTTTATTTTATTGTTTACATGTGTCAAATTATCAATTGCAAAATGACATGGCATAATAAACCTTGGCAATCTTACTTTCTTGATGTTGGCAGCAACTTATGGTCTCTTTCCCACATTATGGTTTTTATTCAAAATATTTACCCCCTAAGTTTAATGGCGTGAAAATATATAGCTTAAAGCGTGACGTAAGTGTAGGGCTTTTTATTAAAAAAAGGATTATTCAAAAATATGCTGTAATTGCTGACATCTTAGGCAATAAAGAAGTGTGTATTTACGCTTTGTTATAATAGTATAGATATATTTCTATGCTACATTATAATAAAGAAATAGGAAAGTACTAAGCGATAACATAAATTTACCTTTGAAAAACATTAGGTTACTCGAACGTAGACAAAGTCAATTGGATCAGATCGAATATTAAACTAAATGAATAAAATACACGACAATGGACATCATTCACGTATGACGTCATTCAAACAAGCATTGATCGAAGTGCTTGTAAAAATGAAACTGTACTCGAAAGCGATGTTTCGCAAAACTCATATTTACAATTGTGTTGTAAATTAATGTTTTTTTCATTTCGCAACCGACAGCCGCATTGATTTGTATACTTTAATGAAAGCGTAAAACGGACAGCTATACGACGTATTTCAATGAAACATAAGTAAATATAAATTTCAATCCGTATAAAAGCTTTTTAATAATTTACAAAAAACTTAGGGAATCTAATACTCGCACCGGTGATAAGGTAGGGCGTCCGACCATAGCGCTTGACAGATAGAGGGCGCCACATGTCTGCGAATTACTCCTACATCCTACTTGTGGTGAAAACAGTGGTCGCCGAAGAATTATTTACCAGTATAGCCAAAATCGACACTGTGTAAGATATATCTACACTTATAAAAAAGGTTTATATTTTTGTATGTATTCAAATAACTCAAAAACTACTGAGCCGATTTTACCGTTAGAAAGGTAATTTATCTGTGAGTAACAAAGGTTACTTTTTTTTCATTAATTTCACGTGGACGAAGTCGCAATCAACAGCTAGTACTTGATATAGCGTTTTATTAACCGTAACGCGCAAAATCCGGTTCACGTTATACATTTAGTTCACAGCGAGGCGATCGGTTTGCGTCAGGCGCCGCAACTTGGCCACACGACTGCGACAGCTTCCAACAAATACACTAGATTTTTCATCTTGAATTGCATTTAAAACGATCAAAGCTTACAATAAATGGAAACGGATTTACCGAGAGCGAATGCTGCGGGAATACATTGTCAGAATTCAGAATTCACTTCTCTTATAACATTTAAAAAAATCTTATATTAATATTTATTGTTTGACATAATCTTAGATATTATTACACTGTTGCTCACGACTTCGTGGCCTGAAATAAAACAGTCTGTGTTACTCACTGAGTAAATTTTAATGGTGTTTGTTTTTAATCGGCCAAGTAGTTTTTAGTTATTTCAATACATACAAAAATCCGAATCATTTCTCTACATAACATTAGTACAGATAAAACAAGTAAAAAGGAGTTAAAAGTTACTTAATCCCATAAAAAATCCAACTTTAATTCCCTGCATACAAAACAAAATTAACCCAAATTCTATAAATTTTCGTGTAAAACGCTAGAAGGTTGTACCTTTCAAAAGAGCGACGGTTTTAAGGAATTTAATGCGGGCAAAGGGTGCCTCCAATTACAACGCTCATTTACGTACCGTCGGCTGGGCGTCTGTAACCTTACCTACGGACCCATCTCAACAATGACACCAGGGCCCTTAACGAGGTGTCGGCTACCTGAAGTTATTGTGATAGGGACCCAAGTATTCACGTCCCAATGAACCGAATGTATTACCCTGAGAGGTTCAAAGGGTCACATTATCTCGAGGCATCTAATATGAGGCTGCGTCGCGAAAACGAATTGACTTTGTAGCGTGGATTAATTTCATAGAAGCAAGGATACGTCAATTTGATAATATTAGCTAGAAAACGAAGAGTATACATGATATGAAGAAGTCAATTAATTTAGTGAAGGTAATTTTACAGAATCTACATTAAGGGATTGTTAAGTACCCATTAAGTGACACAGTAAGACATGTGACCAGTAACACTACAGAGATTTCAACATTTACTAAAGATGAAGATTTTGATGAAACTAAAACCAGTTTTAAAGTCATATAAATCCCACAATTCCAACTCTTTTTTACACGTTTCATTCCATTAAAAACAAGAAAGTTAACTTAACTCGATAGTTAACGAGGTGCAAACAATAATTGCTTATTATCATATTGTGCTATTGCATAAATTTAACATTAACAATTGAAGTCAGATAAAAAATCTCCAAGACGCTAATTACATAAACACTTATACATAAAAGAAATTAAACTAACTGTGCAGAAAAAAGAAATATCTTACAAAGACAAAAAAAAAATATAATTGGAATTTCAGAAGCAGTTTCAGAACTAAACTCTATTACAAATAGTTTTTTAACATATTCATAGATAAATTATAACTCAAAGAACTTATATGGCAAGAACTACTAACTATACCAACTTCAATTATAATAAAGTCTTAGAGCGCAGCCCTTTCAAATAATGAAACCAAAATTGCACGGTAATTTACATGACTTCACTTCCCTTCATATACTTTCGCAGAGACTTTCCATATTAATCAACATTAACAGCAGGAACTACATCCAAAATGCAATAACGAGTACCACTAACCATATCCACTATAAGTAAAAGTAAAACCAAAACTCGATAACCCCGTAACGTAAAACAAAGCTATCGCTCGAGTGACCGCAATTATATAGAACGGTACAATCAGTACTAATGAAACAGAGTGCCGCGTAGCTGTACTTCATTTGGTTAATGGCGAGCGTGTTTGAGAGCTAATCGACGCTTAACTTCGCTCCGATGTGTTTCTGTTTAGATAGATTAGTGTTTTCTGCGAGATCTAGCATCAGACAAAATGATGGATCTGATTGGATAGTGTCAAGAGGAATTTATTAGGAAACGGAAGTCGCCAACGAGCTCAGTATTTTTCTAGTCGTCGCTACGAAGCGTTCTATAACATTACGTTTTCGTCTTGGAGTTCAGTTTGTTTTAAGTAATTTACAAGTATTGTTAGTATGGCCGTCCGTCCATATTTCAAGGAAGTCATGTGTGTCGAAATATCTAACATGAAAAACACATTTCTGATCCAAAGAACTAAAATACAATAACGATGTAGGAATCTTTGGTTGAATAAAAAGATCAGGAATTAAAAAACAATAGCAATCAACAAGTGTATTCCGCTCTTCATTCGCCAATTTCCCTTACAAAAATGCCGGCCGGAACATTTTGTATTTGGGAATGGCGCTCAGAGCACGTGGAGCACATTTAATGCATTTAAGGGCTGCGGGCAATGGAGCTCTGTGGGCTGACAAGCTTGTATAAATTGAATTACATCCCTAGGGCAAAGCCGCACTCGATATGCGGTATAGCGCTTTGAACATATATTTTGCGAAAAAGGTCATTCATACAGGATGTTTATCATAAAATGCTCTAACAATTGATACTGTTTACACTGCAAAGATGTTAACAAATATACCTATAAAATGTAGTTCAGTGTTATCTAAGAGAAACTATGATGTTACATAAAGAGAATTTGTAGACGCTCGCTTGGAAGCTATATTAGAATATCCGTATCCTTCAAAGAAACAAACCCAACAATACAAAAATAAATAAAAGTCAATCGTAAATAGGTCAGATGTTAAGCACATCTCGTAAACAGCAACAAATATTAAACATTAGACAGCGGACTAACAAAAGGAAATGAAATTCTTTTATCAGTGGGATTTTAAAATTGTCGAAAACACAAAGGCGAGCTGAACCGGTACAATGGACACTCGCGACACAAAAATTTCTTAGACAGTACACGTCACTACAGTTAAGTGCTGCGACAATACAACAAAAGCCGCGCGGGTAAAGCCCGGCGAATACAGACGTAAATCTCAATACAACAATCAAATTGTAAAGGAACGTAAAAGGTTGGAAATACGGGAAACAACATTGTAAAATGTTTCCGCACCAGATATAGAAAGAGCGTAAAAGCGAACCGGTTAACAGATGACATGCGATACATACATATAACCTACATTTTTACTAGAAATCAAATAAACAAGACAAACCATAGAACAGGACAAAGTCATGTCAGTTTTCGTAAGTCGTAAGAGTTGATAGCTTCAGGAAACAAAATGAAGTACATAAAAGCAGAAAGAATATGGAAAAAGGATTTCTTTGTAGTCGTTAAAATATCTAACAAAGCCAAAAAACAGGAGTGTACTACTTCAGAATTCTTTTGAATGTCATTATCCTCAAACCCTTTAGAAAACGGACAATGCATTAATGCTGCTATAGCTTGAATGGTTTAAAATATTGATTTGGAACTAAAAATATTTGCACTATTTGAATGGAACACTTGCAGAAATTTTTCTTTTGTTAAAAATATTTGAGCACCACACCAAAATATTTAATCGTCGAAACCTTCGCGTACAAGAGTTTACACAACACAGATCTGTGTAAAACACAGGTGCTAAAAGATTGTAAAATCGTTTAACACGAAATCCAAACGGGATCATGTTCAATAAAAGCTAGGTTCTACAAAATCCAGTTCTAACGGCGAGCTATGAGTCTAACACACGTCTAGCAATCGTCTGGGCGGTCGTGAACCAAGACTTTTTCAATAGACTTCCCACTTTCTATTTTATTGTAGCGCTAACACGACTTTGATGGGCCACTTATTGGCCCAGTGGCTTTCCAAGCGAAACCCTCGCCTGGAATTGGCGACGAAATTGAACTTGTCCGTTACCGCGTTCCTCGATTTCTCGATAATAAAACCGATATTGTACGACGTCTTCAATCCCTAGTTGGTACGTACAGCAAAATAGATTTCACATTTACTACTTCTGATTATGGTTTTACTGAAAGTTAGAAGAATAATATTTTTATAATGTTACACAGTTCTGTGTTTATACACATTTGTTTATATTTATATGAAGAGTATGATTTAGAACTGTAAAGTCTCAATCGATACGTAGATTAATAGTCTGTATTCCTTACTCTATTTTACGTTACTGTAGGCAAATGTGGATTTACCATATTTCGATAGAGATATTAATTTTCAAGAAACAAATATTTAAACAGTAAATATCTTACGTTTAAATTAAACTCCACATAATTACTAAATATTAATTAAAGCTATTAATTAATAATTGTGAAATAAAACATGCTAATATTACAAGATATCTATACTTCTATACTATTATAATAAAGTAGAGACACACTTCTTTATTGCCTAAGATGTCACCAATTACAGCATATTTTTGAATAATTCTTTTTTTAATAAAAAGCCCTACCCTTACGTCACGCTTTAGGCTATATATTTTAACGCCATTAAACTTAGTGGGTAAATATTTTGGATAAAAACCCTAATGTGGGAAAGAGACTATAAGTTGCTGCCAACATCAAGGTAGCAAGATTGCCAAGGTTTGTCATTTCATATCATTTTGACATTTGCTATTGATATTTTGACAAATGTAAATAATAAAATAAATTTTTCATAGTTTCATGAATGAAATGAAGTCGCACGGGAACAGCTATTCTTTAAATAAAATATATCAGTCTTATGTGTTTTAGTTATGTCCGGGTGTTGTGCCAGTGGAAACCAACAGCAAAAATGTCAGAAACATACGTAAATCCGAAGCTCGGTATGACAACAAAGTTGACGAGTTTAATCGAAAAATAAACGGAGCATAAATATTGTTTCAGCCAACGGACCTCCCCGTGTGAACGTCGCCTATAAAGGTACATTTTCACTGCACAACATTTAAAACAAATATTACGCTCTACTGGAATAGCATTTTTAAACCTATTTTCAAACATTAAAAAAATCAAATTTACATCTTTTACGAAGCACTAAAATATGCCAAATTAATTTTCATTGGCGTATTTGAAACATAATTTTCTAGATTTAAAACGATTTCTTTGCGCTCGTAAATATTCTTTCTGTAAAAAAGCAATTTGAATGTTATAAAAATGTAAACGTTCTTATTACCGACGTTAATTACGTGGTCGTAAAAAAATGCTATTAAGGTGAAATTGATGCTATTACGTGAATATAAAATGAAGTCTATCGTAACCTAAATTGACCATCACTGTGCCTATTTTGCTTGAATAGCTCAGTTAACCTTAATATTCACAATGTTGACATATCAGAATTTTCTCTTAAAAAAAATACCAAGGGCCAGTCCAACCAAATTGCAAATTGTCTCATAACACGCTAATATGTAAAACATGTGATGGATATATCGGATTTTGCTCCCTTATCTGACAGTGACCTTATTTTTAAGTTAAGCTTCTATCAGCCAGTGCTGGGACAGGCCCTTAGAGTACCTAATACGAGCTGATTTTAGAACATTACTGTTACTAAAAATAGGCTAGATAGAATTAACTCAATAAGCAAATCTAGGCGACCTGGACAACAATTATTTAATAATACAATGAAATGTAATGTAAAAAGTACATAGAATCACTTTTTTTATCACCCATTATACATTAGAGCGAGAGCGTCGGTGGCTCA
>NW_013525046.1:2352726-2353927 GCF_000836215.1 Papilio polytes | reverse complement strand
CGTTCTTACGGTGAAGGAAAACATCGTGATGCAACCTGCACATATCGGCGAAGAAGTTCAAAGATATGTGTGAAGTCAACCAACCCGCACTTGGCCAGCGTGGTTGACTATGGCCTAGTCACCCCCTTATTAGGGTAGGGTAGGCTCCGAGCCCCTCGGTGGGGACGTATAGTGAGCTGGTGATGATGATGATGATACATTAGAGTCACTTCCTTGAGACCATCATCATCAACTCACCCTTGTCATTATGTAGGGTCGGCATAGTACATAACTACTTTCCCATACATCTCTATCAGCCGTTAAACTGAATCCACTGTCTTGAAATTTAAGGATGTTTTATTTAACGCTAAAATAAATTTATATGTTTTTAATTTTCCTAACAATTCAGTGAAGCTGTGTAACATCATTAGCAAAGTTTAGAGGAACCAAAATAAATACACCAAGAACTTTAGCTAACTAAAATTTAATATTAGTTCTACGCTTTCTGACGCGAGTCGTCTTAACGTTATTATAATTAAAATATACGACAATTCGGCTTTGTTGTTCCCTTCTCGAGGCTGAGAAAGCCTCAAGGGTAAGGCTTCGAGCTCTGCTTAATTGAAGCAGAAGTGGGCCGGCTTTTAAATTATACTATTTAATCCCATTCCCATCCCTTCAAATCCCTAATGTAATTGATCTCGCTTTTATTATAAGTATTATAAATTATTGCTTATTTAAACACTTTGGTCTAATAAATTTAAATACAGTTTCACAAATCTCATATCTCTGAAACATTAAGCGAGAACTTTTTACGCATACCGCATGCAAGGAGAACGTTAATCGAGTGTAGAGGAGTACACCGGTAGACGTAGAAAGAGATAGATGGATTGCGTATAAGGTGATATGATCAAGAAGAGAGTGATGACTGAGATGACGTATGATAGACTTATGTGGAGGACAAAAACCTGCTAGCAGACCATACGGGAGTAGGGTAAGATGATGGTGATGAACGTTATACGCCTAGTTAAAGCCATTTATCATCCTATATCATAAAAGTAACATAAAAAATTATCAATATTACTTCAAAAACTTCAATCTCATAGTGCAATATTCAAAATTACCTCACACTATACCATATATGTATGTAGAGCTAGGGTTGCCTCATCCAGTAAACAAGAAGATCCATCGAGCATGTCTCTGTACAGCATCCGATACAATCCCC
>NW_013525046.1:2339442-2352662 GCF_000836215.1 Papilio polytes | reverse complement strand
GCGACAGTCTATACAAAAAAATTAAGCCAATTAAATGGACATAGTTTCATTACTTTCAACAAATAAATAAAAAACAATTCATGTTGATAATAAAACTCGAATAATTTAAGCCTGCATACATCTCTAACCTTGAATATGCTAGGCGCTCATCTTTTGTTTTAAAGAGTATTTTGGGGTCAAATATTGTTGTTGCCATGGTGTTAATAGATGTTACAGCCGACGACCTCGGCGTTCCGATTAGCAATAACATTGCCACATGATTCACAGGTGACGATAACGTGAGTTTTGATTATCAACGCAACTATAAAATTTAAATAACATACTTGCGTAATAGGTTAGCATGTTATAAGGGATGAATCATGTGTAACAAGAACGTTAGTTATATGGATAGCGGTAGAGGTAGATCTAGAAAGAGACATCTATCTCTACGTCGTGAAAGGTGACATGATCAAGGAGGGAATGATTGAAATGGTAGAAACCTGATGCGCCGACCCCTACGGGAGTAGGATAATGGGAAGATGAGTAAACTAGTGGAATACGATAGATTAAAACATTGCTAAAAATCACGAATTATTAAAAAAAAAACATAAATAAGGTAGATCGTTAAACAATATTTATTCATTAATCAACTAACACAATCAGTTAAAGGCAATTTGTAGAATTACCAGGATTGGTACACGCGATATGCGATTTAGTGAATAAGGTTTTTACAACAATTATAATTATTATTGAGGATGCCTTGTTATTCACATAGACTGCTTATGGTAATGTTTACAATTCAATATTCAACATAATTTACGTCAGGTCAAGGATAACTGCTACGTGCAGTTAATTATTCTTGCTATTTTGACTTATAACAAAAACCGCAAAAAAACTAATGCGACATCATCAAATGTGATAAATTTCAATGTGCTCTATAAGTCGCAACAAATAATGGACTAAAACAAACAATTATCAAACTCTAGTAACTAGACTCTCACGCTCAAAAATAAATTAAGTACAACAAGTGAATTCAGGTTCAGAAGCTAGTGTAAAACAAATGAGCGGTGTGCAGGGACATTAGCAATTCAATAAAGCGAGCGCACGCAAGGTAAGCGAATGCCACTCGTGACTCGGACTGAGTGATTTTCCCATCGATTAAGCCCCCCACAGTCCGCTATTACTTCGCCTTGAAGGCTATTAAGTTACAAGTGACTAGCTGCTAGCATCCCAGTCAACATTACATAGAAAAGAAACCTCTCTGACTTGATAAATAAATTCTATGACTTTTCATATTAAATATGGCAGAAAATAGACGGTCTTAGGACTTATAGGCTACTCATTACATGTTATTAGGGAAGGTCTACGCAAGTGAACTTTGTATATTTCAAATTCGTAATAGCCTAATGGTTTGGGGAACATACTACCGATCTTCCGAGAGTTCGAATCCCGCCATTCGACTATTGTCGTGAACCATATCCTAGCACAACCTGGAGCTTAGTTGGAATGGTTAAAGGAAATATTAGTAAATTAACAAAAATCTACTAATAATTTTTAGTAAAAAAAATCCTTTGTGTTGTATAGGACACAGAAATGTTTACTCGGATATCTGTAACTCATATGGTTATTACGAATTACATTAAGAGAATTAAAATAAACTACGTTTGCCCACTGCCCCTTAATTAAGGCTCTCTACATACTTTCTATTTCGTAACACAGCTAATCGTAACCATACATAATTGCAAAGTGAGTGCATCTCACATTCTATAAGTGAAAGTTGATCCAAATCAAGTTTTAAATTCGGTATACAAGATAACTTTCACTTGTTTCACTTTCATTAAGTTTCACTAACTTTCAGGTACTAAAATCCTTACCGTGGGTTACCACTGACGAAATTTCCATATAAAATTTGTCATCTCTGTTTTTTTCGAAGACATGTTATGCGACGATACGATGGTGACATAAACCAGAAAGTGTTAAGAATGAATGGATGGCTACAAAGAAAGAGGAAGACCGAAGAAAGTATGGATGGATTGTGTGAAAGAGGATATGCTTAAGAAAGGAGTGGATTCAAATATGACGGCTGATAGAGATGCATGGAAGAGCAGTTCATACTGTGCCGACTATCCATAAGGGATAAGGGCAAGTTGATGATGATGTTTTTTTCGAAGACAACGAGTAGGATGACAATATATCTTTGTACAGATACTTCGGTTGTGGAAGCCCACGGGTAGATTGCATACTCCTTATCAATTCAACATTTTCACACGAAACTATACTTTATAATGCATTATTTTAATTGAATAAGTTGTGAGAAAATAAAATTTAAATTTAAATTACTATAGCTACATTAAAATAAAACACTTTGTAGTTTTATAACATATTAGTATTCAAAACTATGTCTCTACAGAGGGTCGGCACAATATGTACTAAACTTCCATACATCTCTATCAGTCGTATATCAAAGTAAATCCCTTCTTAAGCATATCCTCTTTTACACCAATCCAAACATAATCTATACTATTATAATAAAGCGTAAACACACACTTCTTTGTTGCTTAAGATGTCAGCATTTACAGCATATTTTTGAATAATTCTCTTTTTAATAAATAGTCCTACACTTACGTCAAGCTTTAGGCTATATATTTTCACGCTATTAAACTTAGGGTGTAAATATTTTGTATAAAAACCCTAATGTGGGAAAGATACCATAAGTTGCTGCCAACATCAAGGAAGCAAGGTTGCCATGATTTGTCATAATGTCATGTCATTTTTACATTTGCAATTGATAATTTGACACGTGTAAAGAACAAAATATAATTTTCATAATTAAAATACTAATAATGTGATTGACTATAATTTATTGAAACATATTTTAGTTTGCAGCCTAATATCGAGTAGTCAATTCCACAGCTAAATGGCTCGCCGTCGACTTTGTTCCATCTGGAGCTCGTAATTGGCGGCCACTCGACGCCTTTCCCCATCAAATTGTCGCCGGCGCCTTTCCGAACATTTGTCCCCAAATTGCCCTTTGATAATGCACGTGTGGAGCGACTTCATGCTATTAATCAAAGATCGAAATTCACGATCGCAATTCAATCTCCTCTATTTTATAAAGGAATAGACCGTTCCCTTATAAAATTGGATTTAATATCAAGATTAATAACTAAATGTTTTATTCCGTATAATCTTTATAAGGTTTTAAAATTAAGAAAAGTTCGATTTATTATTGCTATCCGAAATCAAAAAAAATCTGAGTAAAAATAAACAAGTAGGCACTCTACAAATACAATTCAGAAAAACCCCATTCACCAGTAAAGTTTAACCGATTCAAAAACACTTAATCGCTTCGTTGGAACTATAAAAACCCAGTGAACCCTTAATTCAAATAAGTAGGGAAGGGCGAAGATCCGGCGACGAATGAAACGGCATTTTCATAAATCCATGCGACGCCGAGGCAGGGACGTCGGGCGCCCACAATAGGCGACCGCAGTATAATTGCTATCTGACTGCACGGTAGAGTGCACCGGCATAATGCCATTACGTGCCATTGATGCGCGCCTTCCGAACTCCATTGCATATCGCCCACACACTATGAAAATAAGTAAAATGCAATTTTACGGTTCACCTACATATATAAAATCAGCACGTAATTGTACGCATTAATTTTTTTTAATTCGACAAAATTAATCAAGATGACATTAATGGATATAGCAACCAAGTTGAGGGTCAAAAGGTCGAATAAAAATTTAAAATTTGTCCATCGTATTAAGAGAGGTGGTCACCAATTTAATTTTTTTATTTTGAAAAACAAGAGGGATTTTTCTGTACATTTATTTCTAAAGGAAAACAGTAATTCAAGTACTTTAACATCTATTAACAGTCCCAAATCTTCTTTCCAAAAGACAAGACCAACCTACTAAAATATCACTAAATTCCCGAATGCTCTCAAATGTAAACAGTTAAAACGTATTCACCGACAAACTGCTTAGATAAGCGTACTCCGAATTACACGCTGCAACGCCGATATATAAACAACAGGGTCGTAAGTCGCAAGTCGTGGGCCAACCCTAACGACTCCGGAAACTATCGCACGTAACTTGCTAAGCACCAAACGTTTCGACTTCGCTATTGACAATACCAATAGGGTCACCATGATTAACACAGTATAAACAGGACAAAAATATGTAATTGACTCGCGTATGATAAAGATAATTAATTCTGATTATATTTACACCGAAATATCTTTCCTGTACAACACAGCTAGAAATGTTTGTTAAATAAATATAATGAAGATTTCCCAGCTTTTCCTTACAAACAACCAACATTGCAACAAGAATCAAATTTCATAAACATAAAAATAGTTCCATCTCTCAACGAAATTTAAAAATAAAACGTTTGCGTAAAACTACTGGATTACTCTCCAAGATTCAGTTAAGTTAGGACAAAATCATTAAAATGTATTTGGAACTTTATGAAAAATAATTTTGTCCGCGTTTAATATGGTCACCGTACACACGAGCTCAAAGTTTAGTGTGGCACACGTGACGGCTTACCGCACCAGCGGGACTGGTTAATGTGCTCCAATGAATAGGTAATTGTTGCCGAGGTATCGCGCCTTGCTTCATATAACTTTAAAAGCCGCAACACGAGTGATGTATGAAGATATCGTGAGGTATACGAAACTTTGAAGTTTATAATTTTAAAATTTCATAGCAAACTCTTAACATGATTTTATACATGTTAGAAGTGTGCTGGGAAAATTATACATTCGTACTTTTTTAGATAAATTGTTCTTAGGTTAAAAAATTATTCAAACACCATAACCCTCACACGTATCCTAGAGCGGTAGACAGACCACGAAATCAATTTGCCGCGGTCATGACACAATCTTACTATAATTAAACTAAAATTAATTAATAGATTTAAAACTGCTCAGCTGGTTCATATTTAAACTTATAAAAGTAAAGAATAAAAAAAAATTGAATGAAAAAAATCACTTTAAAGTAACGAACAATAACATTCAGTTGCAACAAAGTAATAAGCTTCATAAAATATTTGCAAAGATCTTTCGTGCATATGAGCTCAAATATTACAGTTGCAATAATGCTTCTGTTGGAAATTTCGTTCATTTTATTGTCAAACTTCTGGCCGAATAGATATGACAATGTGAGATGCTTTGGCACTGGTATGATTTCATGTCGTTGCGGCTACTAACCACCATAGCTATAACATTTTCCGGTCTTATTTTAATTTTATTTTTCACAAAACTTTACTTTTGAAAACCAACATCTTTTATTTCAACTTACTATTTTCAATTTTGTTGATCAATTACTACCATCTGAAATTTGGTCCTTCTACCTTTGAACTTGTCAATCTATACTAAAACCTTAGTACTCTGCAGAAAATGGGAATAAAACCTCAAATGTATTATCTACTATGTTCTGATTCTTTATAGGGAGGCAAACTAGCAGCAGAAACACCGAGGTCAAAGACCCCATAAACATCTGAAATACCAGAGGAACTGCAGATGTGTTGCCGGCATTTGACAAGGTGGTACGTTCGCTTTTTGAAGGAGGTAATTCGTAGAGGTTTGGAAATACCCCGGACAGACCATTCAACAACGCGGCAGTGCAGTAAACCGCACAATTAAGGATTGCCATCGAGATGGTGTAGATAATATTGAAGTTAATAATCAAGTTGAAACCACAACAGACTTAGTTAGATCGTTGCACTTTCGAGAAATAAATTCGATATTCAGAGTCTGCAGTTCCACAGATAGTAATACCAGTTATGACAGTATCTGACCCTAGAGACAAAGTCGATTTCCCACACATGCATTTATTTCAGAATTGAACACCACCGAAGCATTACGTTGTCTCGCTAGCAAATAATTCGTACAGAAGAATATCAGCAATATGCTACTGACAATATATCCATGATCTAAAGTAAATGACAGCCATTTAAATCTTTAAATAACCCATCTAAAAGTACAGTTAAGTAAACATACAATTATTGGATTAAAATATGTTTATCTCTAATAGAACATTTGCAAGCTTTTGCGTTGAATTATAATCTGCAAAAACTAGATCAGGACTATTTACGTAAACTGAATAAACAAAGAATTCGTTGAAAAAGTTGATTGAATTCCGTAGTTTTTCAGAATCGTCCAATTACACGGGCCGTAAGGGAATTAGATTGAAATGTCCCTTTTTTTGAAGGTTAAAAATTGAGGACAGACCAAAGTTTAGGGTTACCATGATTTTGTTATATCGACATACCCACGTTGGGATTAATTTCACGACTCTAATGATTGAGTAGTCGAATTCTTTGACCGGTGTATGGAATATACTATTGATGTGTAATGAAGCTATTATCTACGTATGTATTTATTAGGTATGACCTAGAAAGGTCGCCAAATTATAATCCTCTTTTAATATGGATCGACGATCCCTCTATGTTAGTAATTTATTGGAAAAAGGGCGCAAACAATCTTTATAATGCTCCATGGCGTACATAACATTTGTGTTAGGAGTTTTAGGGTCTTTGCCACCAAATTGTAAATTTTCTGATAATCGAACGTATAAAATATGTAATGAAAATATCAGATTTTGTTACCTTCTCTGACAGTGACGTCAAATTTAAGCTACCCGAGCCTCTATCAGCCAATGGTGGGAAAGGCCCTTAACCTTCCAACACTCATTACATTAAAGCTGACGTTTCTACAACAAACATAGTTTTAAATTCAGTTGCCTTACGTAGTTTCTCTGTATTCGCGAATCATGCTCGCAGATCCTAAAGTTACGTAACATGAAGTGAAAGTGGACGGCGCATGACGGCGCGCCGTTGTGGCCAGTCCGACCGGTTCACTATTTACCGGTAACATCTTTAAAATAAACTGGTTTGACATTGAGAGGTGAACGGGGGAGAATTATCATCGAAGTAATTTTCACAATACCGCCAAATTAAAAATTCAATTCACGTTCCGTTTTGTAATGGAGAAATATGAGATCCTATGAACAATGATATAATTAGGTTAATCGCTAGTTTATTCATTGCTAAATTTAATTTAAATTTAAACCTACTGAACTATAACATTTAATGAGAGTTTATAATGCAAATATAAAATGCGGAGATCTAATAAGTATTTCCTAGATTGTTATTTAGATTAACTTGAGTAAATTTGAAATATTCCACATGTTGTTCATTGTAACAAGTTGGTAAGGCAGCATTTCTCGTAGACTAGCAGTAGCAGTTTGAAGTATTCCGTTGGTAACCGCCTGGTGCAAGATAATTGATAAAGTTCAACATTCACTGCGCGCCTCACTGGCGAAACTGCCCGGCGTCGATTCACTTCAAACGGCCTTAATGGCATGATCTTCCGATGAATATGGTAACCACAGTTCTGATACCGTTTTCACTCTTAGTCAACATTTAATTAAACATTTAATATTTAAGTCAAGACAAGAAGTCAACAGATAGATGTGGAAATAACGTTACCCTGAACTCTAATTCGTCACCAACTGGTACGTACCTGAAAACAAAAATTGTATTGTTAAAATCGTTCTTTGATAATGTAGTACAATCTCATTATTTGGATAAAATACATAAAAAAAGAAACAAGAACGTGCGTTCATATCCCTTGTAATTAGAGAGACTATCCGGCTTTACTTAAACACATGGTAACCCTACAATTTGCTGATTACACACATAGTAATTACAGAGCGTGCTGACCAGCGCGATGCGGAATCGACACTACGAAGCGTGGAATCTGAAACCGGATGGAATAACGCTAGTGATGTGCCATTTTATATCAGAAAATCACGAATATTTACTACCACAAGAGTCGTTAGTTGAGCGTTAAGAGAATGCCTTAGCGTAGTACTCTGTTAAATAGCTTTATTTATGAATTAAAAACTTACTGCCCGTCTGCCAGAATGGTAATATTCTAAACATTTGAATCGAATTTGAAAAAAAAAATGCGAAAAGTCCAATGATAGTCTAGTACATTTTAATCTACATTCTATTATTAGAAGGCAACAATTATTGGAAATAGAGAGGTCGAAGGTCTTGAGATAAAATTTATTAGCGTTAAACGTCTAAAAACACCCACTGTTATTGGATTTACCCAAATATTTAAAACAAATAAAAGTAATAAAAAAGCGCGCGGTTTATCCCGGGGGCTACAATCGTTATCCTCTATAATTGTTATCGTTCTTAGAAACAGCCAGTTCTTTGTTGTTATTAACAATTATGTTTCCTCGTTTTATTTTATTGGCGAAAACTTACCGTTTATTGTTACATTTATCGAATTCGGGGAACACTTTAATATGACCGATGTATTTGTCGAACTACGAGGTATTCCATTCTCATTGTTTGCAAAGTTTTACACATAAAAATCCTTATTGTTTGGTAATTGCTAGTAATGTATGGGAGTTCCGTTTTGCAATTTTTATAGTTATTGACCCAATGACAGGGTAATATACGCTTTTTCTGGTTTGTTTTATAAGTTTAATATCGTGTATACGGTTTCAATTTTAAAAATAAATATGCACGTATTCATCAATAGCGTGTATCTTGGTCGGAAGCAAACGGATGGAAATACTGGTATGTATTTTTGAAGCCGAAGGCGATATAAGTTTGTGAAGCTTTGTAAACGTATACATTTAAGTTGCTGACTGTACAGTCGCTTAGATTTGTCCAAGTTTGAAGTGTGAGATGTCATTCGACACGTAGTCTTCTTTTTTATAATAAAAGGGAGCAAAAAAGGCGTGAACACCAAGGTGGTCAACGATGCCCATGGACATCGGCAACACCAGATGAACTACAGATGGGTTGCCTGCCTTTGAGAAAATAATAGGCTCGCTTCTTGAAGGACCGTCAGAAGTACAGTCAAGTTCATTTGTTTTTTAAAAGAACTCTTCCTTGATGTCGTAGTTATCTGTTGTTAGAATTTAGAATAATGTTTTCAAGTAAATATTGAGCTTCGTTCAATACATCGCACATTTTCCCCGTTATTGTATTTGCGACAAGCGCAGTGCGCTGTCTTCTTGTCCAAACTGATTTATTATTCATACAGTGTACTGCCTACAATATTGTTTCTTATTTCTTTTCCTCTATATTTAAACGTGTTCTTATATAAACACTACCACAAAATTATTTACTTTCTGCAATATACAACAAAACGGACGTTCTGTCGAGATTCAAGACAAAGTTTTGTCAACAACCAAGTTATTGATGAAGCTATTATAACCATTTCAGAGCAAGTAAAACTATTAGGCAATTTTTGTTTTCCCACCATTTTCTTATACGGAAAACATGGGAAGGGAATGTGGATTTGATGGTGGAGAAGCATAGAAAGGGGAAATATCCTCTTTATGTGCATATCCTTCTCCGTTGATTAAAGGTAGAAAGTCGTTATCCTTCTTTAACATACTTTATTTTCAATTTTTAATATTAAGTAATTTTACTTTTATACAACTGTGTTGGCGCCTATATCACCTTTATCTGGATCCCAAAACGCATCTGCAATTACGGATATGAGCAGCGATCGTTTCCCTTTACGTCCAATTCAGGTGGCCGCTTACTCGTTTACCACCTTATAGTATAAAAAATGCCTATTCTTCAGATGTTTTTAATGTTAAAATTTAATATTCCAGCTATAATTTAAGCTCAGCGTTCCAGCTGCTAGTGTGCAGGCGACCTTGCGACGTGATCCGGCTGTCACGCTCTAGTTGTAACGCCGTCGAGTCACGTGTTGCGTGCACTTAGCACGCTCCTACGTGACGAGACATCGCCAGGGCTGACAATAAGGAAAAGATGTTAACGAAATAGTTTCTCTTTACCTATATAAGGAAATAACATTACTAATTTCAGTGGATATTGTGTTTACGGTAATATTTATTATTGATACTAGTAAGACAAGTAAAAACCATCAATAAAAAATCCCTAGCAAACCAGGTTTTCAATTGTATTTATTTCTTTAATTTCTAAAAAGCAAAGGAAATCTCCATTATAAAAGCTTTTCTAACCTTTTACTAACATGTTAAAATGTCTCAAGGCATTTCCGTTTAGAACACAATTGTCTATCTCAAAGACAATTTTAGGTATTACGCATAAATCCCGACTACACTTGTAAAAGAAAGGTAACTCATCTATCAAGACATTTCAACACAAGTAAGAAAAAGTACAGCTTCAGTAATAAAGCATACAAAGATTTTTTTTTTAAACTATCTAAATGTGTGTCAACCCTAACATCAAGTGCGCCTAATTCGCTGCACAGCGCTCAAAGCGTGCGACGCCGTCACTCCGCGATGCAAATTTGTTTACTCAAAAGCTTGCTACGTGATTTTTTTTCACACAGCGACTGCACAATTTACATATTCATAATTAATACATATTACTTGTATATTAAAACAGCATAATATATGTATGCTCTTTAAGCATGAAAGGCTCGTGACATACTTCATTTTCATAACTTAAAGAAATTACAAAAACTGCAATGATTAAAAAAAATAACAGAAGAAAGGCACAGTATACTTTAAATTAGGGTTACCGTAAAAAAAAACACATAAAATGTGTTTTTTTAACTTAAAAAAAAACACATAAAATGTGTTTTTTTTTAAGGAATTAATGCCATTTCCATCATCAACTTGCCCTTGTTTGTTATTCCTATGGACCATATTTAAATCTTCTTCCTTCTTTATCATATCCCCTTTGAAAAAATCCATACATTCTTTCTCCTGTCTTCTACTTTCGTGGTCACACAAATTCAATCTTAATGTTTAAAAAGTAAAAAGCTTGTATGATCATAAAAAGCTGCTAAAAATAATCACTTATTTCAATACCAATTAGAAAAAATCATATAAACCATACTTATGTTACAAATGTGAAAGTTAAAATGGATGTTTGTTACAGTTTGTAGCCTAAACTGCTGAGCAGATCTCAATGAAATTTAGCATAGATGTAGAGGATAGTCTGGATAAACACATAGGGCACTCATTTTTGTTTTTTTTTATTCCACGCGGACGAAGTTGCGGGCGAAAGCTTTTTTTTTCATAAAAACTGATAAATAAAACTGGCCATAAACTAAGTAGATAAATTACGAAAATAAAACGAGGTCGTTTAACATTTAAACACGGCAGTCATAAAGCAACGCTGATAATTACCTCCAAAAGTAAACCGTACGGTTAATTTTAAACGTAAAACAGCCATTCATTACGCGGCAAACATTTATGATTCAATTTATTAGTGCAGCGATAAAGGCTGGAGGGGTGAGGTATCCCCCTTCCGCTCCGCGGCAACCGCTACATGGCGCAACAATTCGCATATTAAACGATATGAGAGGCCAAACATTCGCCACAGATTTTATTACGTTCATTTAATGAAGGAATCGTAACAAAAACGCTGATAACTTTTTAGGCACATACGATTTTAATAATTACACTGGTACACCTTACTCGCATATTCTATTCCATGTACCTTTAGAGAATCGAAAAATAATAACTAGAATAAGATAATTTGACCTCCTCCCTAGACTAAAACTAATCATCGGCAGTGCCTATGCCCTTAACTAAAGGCAAACATTATAACTCTTAAATTCAAATATATTTCTAACTAGCTGTTGCTCGCGACTTGCGTGAACTTCTAAACTCGCGTGAAATTATATATAGCCTATATTACTCACAGATAAATTACCTTTCTAACGGTAAAAGAATTTTTAAAATCGGCCGCGTAGTTTTACAAAGTCTATACTACAATGTCACTAATTTATCTTACAACTTTCACAAAATTAATAAAAGTCAAATATCGTAATGTCCGCCATTAAAATTACATGTTCCCGTTTTATCAATTACGATTTTCGATCGAAACGAAGATAAAAAAAAATCCTCTAAAATCTTGCATCTCGTATAAAACATTTGATAAGTAACAACAATGACGTAATCACAATTCTAGAAAATACAATAGCATTAACAATGGCATGCGATATTTAAAGCAATTTCTATAGCAGTCAATGAATCTTCAAGCATTGCCAATTACAATAGGCGAGCGACTATGTTTCCAATTGGCGTGGCATGCATGTCAAGAACGAGGTCGGGCCTTGGAACGTTTAATCTCACAATCATCACTTACTATACCTATGTCTAATACAATCTCGATTTTATACAAGTTTCTAGTATTACGCAAATGTGAATTACTGGATTTTAGTCAGCACTGAATTTAAAAAATTGATTATTTCCAACCGTCACCCCGTTATGTGGTAAAGACAGATAAGAATAGTTACATCCATCCCACCTTTTGCAACGAGGTGACGGTTGGAACTTATTTTATTTCATAACAGTACCATCAGTCACCTTATTGATGAGGGTGGGACGGATGAAACTTTTTATTCTCACGTGGGAACAGAGCTGGGTGACGGTTGGGAATAATAAAAAATAATTGAAAGCCTTAGTGTTTTTCCAAACGTTATTCTGTGCCAAATTTAATCGAAATGTATTAAGCCACAAAGCAAACACTTTTTTTAAAATAAATGATTGCCTCGTTCCAACCTTCGCCATCGTAACGCAGATATGATTACCGTTACAAACCGTACTAAATGGTAACGGGAAATTTCTATTTAAAGATTACACGCACGTGCAAAAAAAGTGCATGGCAACGCGATCAATCGATCGGAACGATAGAAATACAAGTTATCAGGGCAGTGGTACAGTCGCGTGCAACGAAAATATGTTGCAAAAAAAACATTTTTTTTTATTTAAGATTATTGACCGTTACCACCGAGTTACTTACTAACTTATATGTTACAAAACTTCTTAATACAGTAGAACCTTCATAAGTTAAAGTCACACTAAATATTTTAAGTTATAGAGGTTTTAAGTTATCAAGGGTCTATGTTTTTTTTTTTTTTTTTTAGGCGGCCTTTTTGCCGCCCTCGTCGTTCCCCTGACATTTATTAACTCAGGGACCTGGGGATCGGGTGTAATAATTTTTTCATTAATTTTTTATTTACAAAGATTCCTAACTTAATATCACAGTTTTTAATCACAAATTCTAGCCTACTTTAAAATTTCCTACTTTACTATAAAATTCAATAAAATTAAAATAAAATGACTAGAACTTGATTAAAACTTAGATTACAGTTTAAAACTTAGTACGACATTGTTAAAACCCTATATACAATTAAAAATTTAAAAATACAATTTAAAATAATAAAACTAATAAAACAATAATTTAAAATACAA
>NW_013525046.1:2316091-2339233 GCF_000836215.1 Papilio polytes | reverse complement strand
CGTGCATAGTGCAACCTGGCTGATATTAATTCAGTGCCGGTCCAACACCGCACCGGCTGGCGAGTAGCCAACCCTCTCGCCGCCGCCTTGATTCCCCCGTGGACTAGACCCCCGTCCGAGGAGTTAATCATTCGTAAAACTTTTACCATTCCACTGAACTTTTATTCGGCTGCACTGTTTCGTTAATAGTTTTGATAACGTTATTTTAATAGATAGCTTCGAAACTAGAATCTATTGCCTTACTCATAAAAATAAAATAAAGAGTTCCGCAAATGTCGATCCAGTGCAATTTATTTTGTGATATTGAAAATTACTCAAAATAGAATACAATTTTCTAGACGGCAATGGGTCTATAATTCATAAAATCCCCTAACTAAAGTTATATCTACGATCAACGAATGCTTCTAATGCAGTTTAAAAAAAAACTCGCGAGCACATTACGTACGCGTTCAAATAAGACTCGAAACTTATTCCAGTGTTATTCGGAAGTTTCCAACACGTAATTGAAACCCTGGCAACGTTTCAAAATTTAATATTTCTCAGACAAATGAACCCAACGCCGTTGTGCGCATACGTGGCGTTAAACTCAAACGCAGACAACTATTTTACAGTACACTAGGTTTTAACAAAAAGTGCAGAAAGTGTTAAGTACCAATATCTATATTTTCAGTTTCTTAAGGCACTGGCTCACACCCAAGCAATATATCATCGCCAATAACGGTTAAATTGTATTTCGTTACCAATTTAAAAGAAAAAAGAAAAAATAAAGAAGATTCCAAATAAATATAACAAAACACATAGCTTTCGACATAAATCAAAGAAAGCTAGTACAATAAGGTCAAAAGACGTATAGACAGACAAGGTTGTCAATTGCTACAGATATGCTGTCCACTCATTCTTGGCCATGTAGAGGGAGTGAATGGAAAGGGAAAGGAAGTTGAGCGAGGCGTTGAGACGACATCCCAATAACGCAGCTAGATATGCCATGCCAGTTGGTGGTTGACACGTAGACTGCGGGGACGCCCGAACCCCTCAGAGATCGCCATCGGGTCCTCTCACCCGGTCGCCAAACGGCACGATGAAGCCACTCTGGGATTTTTCACAGTTGACGGGGCACAGATTCTATTTGAAAAAATATATATAATATTTTGGTGGTCCTAAGTAAACGATGACACGCGTGTTAAGATGGTCATTTATCGTTTAAAGTTAACATGGTCGATAGTGTTCCTATAACGATCTACGCTTCAATAACATTTTACTAGTACCCAGCTTGCTCATGGGTGCAATAACAATCAATGAACATTTAATTTCCATCCGCAGTGTAATTACACGGCCGACGTCACTGCGCGGCTTCAACTCGAGTGCAATAAAGTAGCTCGTAATGGGCCCCATAACATATACTTACTACTAGAGCAGTTTTAATATGTTTTATAAAACATACAATTTTAACTCAAAAATGCTACTAACTGAATATGAGTCAGGGAAGAATAAAAAACAAATTAGACGTCACTCGTCAAAATCGGTTCAGTCGTTGACTGCTATGGGTGAGTGATGATCTGCAGATTAGCTTACGGTTCCTTTAAGTAAAACAGATCGGTAAAGCTTGGAGATTAGCTCAATTTGTACTCGCGTAGACGTATGCTTTGCGTCAGTTCGCAGCTCGTCAGCTTCCATAGTATATTCCGTGAGCTGCTAATTTAGTTGGTGAGTCGCAGCTCAACGCGTCAAAGCTAGACTATGAGCTGATCTTTTAAACATGTTCAGATCTGATTTACACACATTAAATCGTCAATACACTAATCACCCTCCAAACTGCAATCACCATCCATGCTTAATAAATTCACTGTTTTTTTTTTATTAATATATTGGTACACAGGCAACACCAACATTCATAAAGCATACACACGTGTAATATGAAACGAGCTGTGCCTATATTCATTATGTAGGTAGCAACTAGTCAAACTAACATAATGGTGTTGAAGCAAATTGCTTCCGATTCGTAACACGCGAGCCGACCACGCGATCCTTCAGCCTTCATAACATATTAACTAATATATCGCCCTACCAATCATATATCAGAGGTTATAAAATATCGGCCAAGAAACTTGAAAATTGCACCTAAACAGACATTTGTACGTGTAATCATTTAAAATCTAGAAAACGCAACAACATAACACATGTTTAAGCGTAAACAGCAAGAAGTTAAAGGAAATAAGGTCTATAAAGCTAAAAGACAAAAACCAAGCAATTCACACATTGTTTATCAACGTTAACAATAAACGTATCTTTTTTTACGAAAACATCAGTAGATTTTTGTATTTAATAACATTTTCTGCAACCATTCCAGCTAATATCTAAGCTTGTGCTAGGATACGGTTCACGACGAATCGAACCTTAGACCGCAGGATCGGTAGTCCGACCGCAAACCATTAGCCTATTGGCGCTTAAATAAGTGGGAAAATATTAAAATAATCTAATTAAAAACACCTTCACCGCATCAATTCTGTTACATATAATTTCTACAAATCACATCATCCGCACTTAGACCACTATATAAACATTTCTGAGACTATTATGAATTCCTGCGTCTCATAGCATACACACACTAGCGCACTCAACAAGAGAACACAAAATAATTAATTAAACATACCCGATAAGTAATATTATGCCTCATACTTAATTGGTAACAAAATAATGAAGGCAAACCGCAACTAATAACATCAACTAATAAACGCATCACTTATTTCACTGATACAATAACTCGTAAACAACTTAACCGAGAATACGCCTATAGTTCAACGTAAACCGCAGTACGCAGAAGGATTCAGCCTTTTTAGGTCACAAATATCACAAGAAAGAGGCTCAATAGATGAGACCAAAACATAAGCAATTACCAATCTTTATGTAGATAATAAAAGTAGGTAAACATATGAAAGGGATGAAAAGCAATTCTTTAAGAATGTGGTACTTTTCTGGAAGAATTTTACTCCTTGACTAAGCGATGGTGTTATCTGACACCTAATAGTATGACAAATTTATTTTTTACTTGAAACCAGCTCGACACTGGATCTCGACCAGTATCGGTTAAGCTGAGCCTCCCCCTTTTGCCATCTGTTATAATTTTTTCATGTATGTTTTTTACTTTGTACAACTCTGTGTATTCTTGGATGGCAATAAAGAGGTTTTTATTTATTATTTTTATTTTATTTATTTACTTGGTAACGCGAAGTCAGGTCGAGATTGTAGTGAATAACATTTTTTTAATATAATATAAGGTGCAAACGAGCAAGCGGCAGCTGAAATAAGGCCTCCTGCACCGCACTTATCAGACGAAACGCGGGTCTCCCACTTCACGCCTGTCTTATGTGTGGTTGAAGTATTGCACCGGACCCATTCGTGCGAAGATGTTAAAGCGGGCTCTACCACTGTTGAATTTTAAAATGAATTTGTCAAGCAAAAGAAATATAGGGCAGTGACACACGGTCGCGTGACTTTCCACTCTAGTGCCGATAATAAAGACAGTACAGTTTGTAATTACCGTCAGTAGATATACGATAATTACATTAAATTATACAGAGTTTTTTGCAGGAGTATAACACTAAACATGAGGTAGGAAATAAACAAGTGGAATATTTTCCTTAAAGTTATTATTAACTTTGACGTTATACAACACATAAGGCATAAATCTATAGTTTGTCTAAATAAGATAGATTAGTTTGATATATGAATTTTGTATTTATTAATCAATCTTGATCTTAAGAACTTTTTACACTGGTCTATTTATTTAATCACTATTAATAAATTATTTTGAATATTAGGCATAATGCAATATGACGCATAGAAAAGAGAAATATCCTTGTTATACCCTCCTCCGTTTATTCAGGACTAGCTGTTCCCATGCGACTTCATCCGAGATTATGAAAAATTTATTTTATTGTTTACATTTGTCAAATTATCAATTACAAATGTCAAAACGACATGACATGATGACAACCGTGCTTCCTTGATGTTAGCAGCAACTTATGGTCTCTTTCCCAAATTAGGCTTTTTATCCAAAATATTTACACCCTAAGTTTAATGGCGTGAAAATATATAGCCTAAAGCGTGACGTAATTGTGGGGCTTTTTATTAAAAAAATAATTATTCCTAAATATGCTGTAATTGCTGACATCTTAGGCAACAAAGAAGTGTGTGTTTACGCTTTATTATAATAGTACAGATAGATAACGCATTTAAATAGCAGCTATGTATAGGCAGCGGTTGCATTATTCCGTTGAAATTAGTTAGTCCACTCGTATGCCACTTTATATTTAAAAATATAAACGTAAAGGTAAATTTTATCCTAGATTATAGATCGTTAGTTCTTTAGATATAAAACACATATAAGTGATACGTGACACCGCATCAAAGCGCACACAAGCACCAGACCCGCTCGAATCGGTAAATCACTTCTTAATTAGTTCCACGATTAGATACCGCCCGCCTTCGGGCATTTTAAAGAGCATAAAAACAAAATGGCAGCTTGTTTTTCTTCGTTCAGAGGAAACATTTAGACGGGAACGTTTCTCTTGATCCAGTTACTCTCACGTGAGATTAAACGAAGTTAAACGAGCCAAGTAAACAAATAGGAGCCGAAGGAAAAAACGCTCCGATAAATTTGAATGAGGAAATTCTTTTTGCTCTGTTATTGGGAGGTTTTCTACGGAAGTAAACGCCGTTTCGACGAACGATTGATTTGCGTCATTTGTTTACGAGTGGAGCACTTTCCCGGCGAAAATGTCCGACTGGATTAGGAGTTTTGAAACAAAAAGAAAGAAAGTTATGTATTGATACAATAAATCTTGAAAGAAAATGTAATATAAAGCCATGTTTAAAAAGAAGTCTCAACGAGAACAACCTTAAAACTTTTCTTAAGAAATATCAAGAAAATGGAAAGTTTATTACAGTTTATCTCTTTATTAATAAGAAACATTTTTATATGTTTTCTATCTCTTTTATTCGTAACTAGCTGTTGCCCGCGACTTCATTCACGCAATATTAAGATTTTAAATAAAGTAGCCTATAATATGCGTGTCTATGTCAGCTTCCCTTCAGTGAAATTACCAGGAACAAACGCGGCTTGCGGACAGACAGACAATTTTGTTAAATGAAATTTTCATTATCAGTAACGCAAATACATCACAATCACAAAGACACACTCCAATTTTATTATATGTATATATGTAGAATAGATATATTTCTTGTAAAGCAACAAAAAAAAACTGTTTTTTTAAATAATTCTACAATATGCTAAGAAAAATACCAAACCAGACAGTTAAAACCAACTATTTTTTAGTTTCCAATTTAATATAAGGAATCCGTTAGTAACGTATGAGGCGTGGAAGCATACAAACAAGCCGGGTCGGATAAGACTGCCGCAATTTGGAAACGCAATATCAAACGCCGCAAGGAGCGCTGCTGGGAAGCAATTGTTTAATAGTGCAATGCAGCCGCCGGCGCGGGAACTTTGCCCACGCCTCATAGGACACTTCACATTAGGCTGGGTTTACACTACTTCAGACCTGATACTAAAAAGCATTACATTCCGTCATCAGTGCCAATGTTTGTCACGGATGGATGTTTGTTAGATGTGTAGCCTAAACTGCTTATCGGATCTCAATGAAATTTGGCATAGATGTTGAGGATAATTTGAAAGAACACAGGCTACTTTTGTTTTTTTTTAATCCTACGCGGACGGAATCGAGGGCGAAGTTAGTATAAAAAATAACACAAAAATTGGCGCCAATCGATGCTCTGGAGTATCATTGAGGCCATAATTCAACCATGAGTCATTATAAAAGTCGATAACAATAGAAAAACTTACAAGCTTCTTCAAGAAACTATTCGTATAAAATCATTGTGAACTTCACCTCATAGAGGCAAACTGCGCACTCCGCTGTAATTAGGGCGTCTCTGAGATCCGCATTACACGGTAAATTGAACCTGATCCACGAACACAGAACACCTCAGCTAACAAGAAAGGTGCTCGAATACTTTCTTCCACCTTTATACGTACGCGGATTTCTTAGCTGATACTGAGATTTTTCTAGACACTGTCCGGTAAATGGAACGTAAGAAGCTTAGCTTAGAATCGAATCTTGGTAGTCGCTTTTGAGTCAAAAAGTTAACGCGATTTACATTTATAGCATTTGGTAGTGAAGAAAACATTTCTAGAATGTATAGAAATAAAATGTATGTGATTTCTTTGTATAAGATGTTTTATTATCTTACTAATATTATAAATGCGAAAGTTTAGATGGATGGCTGTTTGTTAGAGTTTGTAGCCTAAACTGCTGAACAGATCTTGATGAAATTTGGCATAGATGTAGAACAAAGTCTGGAAGAACAGATAGGCTACTTATTTTGGTTTTTATTACCACGCAGGCGAAGTCTCGGGCGAAAACTAGTATTACAAAATGACTTAGCATTGTCAGCTAACCAACTTAGAACATAATATCCTGTGCTTCAATAAACGTGAGCTTTGTCAAAAAACAACATTCCACAAAGACTATTAAGAGCGGACGCACACCTGTGACTAAAATATTTCACAGCTGTTGTATTGCCGATTGTTTCGCAGACCTTTCAACTGTTTTAAGCACAACTAGTATTGTGCACTTCAATATCAGCTCATAGGAATCAAAGATAAAAGACTAACGACACAGTTGTGCGATAGTTTAGTCATAGGTGCACACCTAATATATAGTAACTACTACTCTTACAGACTGTTTATCCTGATAATAATCTATGTACGAGTATATGCAAAATGTAAACAAGCCAATCACAAGTAAATTGCTAAGCGACAACAAAATACAATATCGCATGTCTTCAGTAATTTTTGTAAGTGGCCATTTACTACAAAGGAATTGTCTTTAATTTATTCTCATCTTATTTACATTAGGATGTTTGAATAAAACGTTAAAAGGAAACTCGACCTTAAAAAGTGTTACATATGATTTATTTTAATACTTCTATGAATTGAAAATGTCAAAAAATGTTTACAGTTGTCACCGATTACTTGACTATTTAAATCATTTTTTTTATTTTTATTAATTTAATATTTTTTGGAGAACGTTAGTTCTGAGTGTGGTACACAGGTAGAGGTAGACCTAGAAAGAGATGGATGAATTGCGTGAAAGGTGACATGATCAAAAAGGGAGTGATGACTGAGATGACGTATGATGAGTTATTTGGAGAACAAAAACCTGTTGCGCCGACCTTACGGGAGTAGAATAAGGATAATGATGATGAAATATTTTTATTTTATTTCATACTAATAATAATAAGATACACATTATTACCAGCCAGTAAAAAGATCGTAAAATGTAATAACACTATCGCAACTTACATAAAAACTTGTTTCTATTGGTAATAAATTGTATCTTAGCATGAGCTAATAAGGAAATTTTCTTGCTCTTATCTATACTTATTATTATAAAGAGGAAAGATTTGTATTTTTGAATTTTTGTATGTATTACAATAACTCGAAAACTATGGAACCGATTTGAAAAATTGTTTTACCATTGAAAAGCTACGTTATCAACGGATAACAGCAGAGTAACATAGGCTGAGTTTTTAGTATTTTTTTTTAATTTCACCTAAACGAAGTCGCGAGCAGCAGCTACTACATTTACTAACCACACGCGACTTTTTCCGCGTAACGTACTATGTTACTATTACTAAAAAATTAGCCAAACCCAAATTATCTTTCATTAAACCGAGACAGAAACAGTCTTTATACAAGAGCCGTTTAAAATTCACGGTTATCTTAAAACCTAAAACAACATATTAAAACCGCAGAGGAAAAAGCACACAAGTTATGTTATTCTAAAAGCAATTCCTTGAACACATACAAAGGATATATGTATTGATGCAAGAAACATTAAAGGAAACAAACAATCTTGCAGCGGGCCCGGGAACAATAAACAACACGCTATCGACTGAACTATTGCGTCCGACTATCTATTCTTAAACATTTAGTAAACAGACTTTTAAAAATACACTCTTACAGCCTTACAAATAAACGCAGTAGAAAGTTAAACTTAGTAAAAACTGAGTATAAGCAAATATTAGTACAAATTTTACTTACACTCAGTTCATTCCTAAGTTTAACTTTATATATTTTTAACCTACATGCAAAAATTTGTAACCAATCAATTGTGAGCTACGTCAATAAGACTACCACATTATTTATAGAAGAAACAAACGAGCATCGGATCATTAAATCTATACTAAAAAAAGATTTGTATTTTTGTATGTATTGATTCGCTCGAAAAATATAAGGCCGATTTTAAAAACTCTTTCACCATTAGAAAGGTAATTTATCTAGGAGTAACATAGGCTAAATGTTGTATTATCTTTTAATTACACGCGGGCGAAGTCGCGAAGCACTGCTAGTAATAATTAAATCCAATGTCTATAGACATCCCAACACCATAGAACAGTGGATGGGTTGGATGGATTTTTGTTAGTTTGTAGCCTAAACGCCGGAACGGATTTCAATGAAATTTGGTATAGACGTAGAGGATAGTCTGGAAGAACACATAGGCTATTCATTCTTCTTTTTTTTTAATTCCACGTGGACAGAGTCGCGGGCGAAAGCTACTTTATAATATTAGTATGATTGAAAAAATCATAAAGCTGTTTAGCTTCTATCAAATCTATAGTTTACAGTTCAAGTCACGTAGATAAAAGGTCACGTTAAATGCATACGTTTCGATTTGACCTTTACGCCTGACCTTTCACGTTTATAAATTCTAACATCTAGCAGTGGGAAAAGATCTTGTTTTAGTTATCGATGCTAATCGGATGTTAATATTTAAACTGTGAAAGGATATAACTAAAATATAGATATTTTTACCACCAAAAAATCAATATTGATACGTCTGGTATGGACACTGTGTCTATTTATACTATTATAATAAAGCGTAAACACACACTTCTTTGTTGCCTAAGATGTCTGTAATTACAGCATATTTTTGAATAGTTCTTTTTTTAATAAAAAAGCCATACACTTATGTCACGCTTTAGGCTATATATTTTCACGTCGTTAAACTTAAGGGGTAAATATTTTGGATAAAAATCCTAATGTGGGAAAGAGACCATAAGTTGCTGCCAACATCAAGGAATAAATTGTGATTTTTGCATTTGAATTTTAACATTTCATGCGCATGAAGCCGCACTGGAAGAGCTAATTATACATAAAGAAGTATGTTTAGTTCTTTTTAGGAGAAATTGGGGATCAGAAACACATCCAATAATAGTCATAACTAGCTGTTCCCGTGCCGCTTCATCCGCATGAAATTGTGAAAATTTTATTTCATTGTTTACATTTGTCAAATTAACAATTGCAAATGTCAAAATGACACGACGTGATGACAGACCATGGCAATCTTACTTCCTAGATGTTGGTAGCTTGTAGTTTATGGTTCATCATGAAGATGGTTCTCCAATTTATTTATCCCTTAAGTTCAATCGCGTGAAAATATCAAGCCTTAAGCGTGTCGTAAGTGTAGGGCTCTTTATTAAAGAGAGAATTGTTCAAAAATATGCCGTGATTCCCGACATCCTACGCTACAAAGTACTGTGTGTAAATGCTTTATTATATTAGTATAGTATAGATTTCCATACACAAAATCTAGAGGTAACTTTGTAATAATTTCCAAATCACATAACTTAATAATCAAGATATCTTGGCGCATTTAATAACGCACGTTAAATTCCCAACACAAGACGATCCCGAGCGCTTATGCTCGCGACACATGTCAATGCAAACAAGGCAGCGTGAATACCACCGAGCGCATGATCAACCTGACTAAAGCCGCGTACACCTTCGTGTACATATTCCCTGTAACTTCACATTATCTGCGTCGGGAGTTACGTATATGCAAATTAACAAGCACATCGATGCATCTTATTACGTAAAACGCAGCTGTAATATCTTGCTACATGCATAAATGAATATATTTATTATCCCACACCTCGTCGACGCCATTGTAGAAGAGTTTATATAAAGAACATAGCCTATACGGCCTTTTCCGATAAATGACTGCTACGCAAGTTGAAATATAAAAAAAAGAAAGGATATAGGCAATACCGCACTCAGCGCCGTTTATTTATTCATTTATGGTATTTATTTATTTACTTGCTTTCGCTCGCGACTCCGTCCGCGGGAGTTAAAAAAAACAAATGCAAGTAGCCTATGTGTTCTGCCAGACTATCCTCTACATTTCAACAAAAAACAAACATCCATCTATCCATCCATCCATCTAAACTTTCGCATTTATGTATAACATTAAGTATGATGTATGATTTAACGTAATTAATTGTTATTAATTTATACAAACATCTATACAAAGTAAGGACAATTAGTACATCTTCGGGCGTGCAATATAATGCCTACATTCAGGGAGACCCTTAATGTAAATTTACCAAGATAAATAGCCACCAATTCTCAGCTGTGGGTGCGAAATTTAGGTACTTAAATATTCGGCAACAGTGTACAATAGTCTTTACACGAGTCGCGCCGCGTACCCGTCGGCCGCAGGCTTCCGCTGCCGTCAGCATCAGAGACGCGAGTGTCAACGTGCCCTGGAAACTTGGAGACATCGTTACATTGCTGCTCCGGACTTCCTACATTTGTAGACAGTGTTCAACTAACCGACAATGTATGCTATCCGAATCTCATCACTGGCGAATTTAATATATGAAATTAATGTTTGTTCGTTCCTACTATATGATCTTCTCATACATCGAATTATGTTAAACGTTTATCAATTTGTTTGCACCTTCAAAATTTATAGACATATGCAATTATTTCATCACACACATTCACACGCCCGAAGAAATGTAGTGTTGCATAATCTATCTATACTATTATAATAAAGCGTAAACACACACTTCTTTGTTGCCTAAGAAGTCAGCAATTACACCATATTTTTGAATAGTTCTTTTTTAATAAAAAGCCCTACACTTACGTCACGCTTTAAGCTATATATTTTCACGCCATTAAACATAGGGGGTAAATATTTTAGATAAAAACCCTAATGTGGTAACGAGACCATAAGTTGCTGCCAACATCAAGAAAGAAAGAATGCTAAGTTTTGTCATGTCATGTCATGTCATTTTGACATTTGCAATTGACAATTAGACACATGTAAACACTAAAATGATCTTATGCTGATGAAATCGCACGGGAACAGCTAGTATTACATAAAGAAGGGTTATTAATATATTGGCCGTCGTGAATCTAGTTATATAAAGGATCTTATTATGTTTAACAAGCATAAAATAGCTTGTGACGCCCTACAATATAAATGTAACAACGGCAAGCTAATCTTGCTGGCACGAGGCAACGCATCCGTTTAATGTGATTTGTTTCGCGTAACAACCTTATTTTTATTTACAGCCATTCTTATTTCATGCTTCGAATTAAATTCAACGGTTTTTTGATTAAAAAGTAACAGTTGAAAAAAAACTGTCCATTAAACTACGTTCTATAATAGTTGCTATAACATTTTTTTATAGGAAAAGCGGGCAAACGAGCAGCAGATCACTTACATCAAAGTCGCTGTGTCCGATAATATTTAAGCATGACTTTTATTTTTTTGTAGCTGCTGCCTGCGACTTCGTCTATACAATATTAAGATAAAAAGTAGCCTAAAATATGCCCGTCTATCAGCTACCATTCAGTGAAAATCCGATCGAATTCGGCCCAGCCGGAGATTACCCGGAACAAACGCGGCTTGCGGACAGACAGACAGACAAAAAAGTTATAAATGCTAGTTATCAGCAACGCAAATACGTCATCTTCCAGTAATCTGGAATTTTTCTTTTCATATTACAAACAGACACTCCAATTTTATTATATGTATAGATATAAAAAAACAGACATATTTAAGTACAGTACTCTATCTAAACCGATCTAATATCACATGTATTCAAACATTCAGTCAATGAAACAAGGGATTGATTCAAAACTGATGGTTGCTCTTGAACTTATTTACTTTGTAGCGAATGTGTTCGTCTCAAGAGGCACAGACGTTTCGAGTATTTGTTATAAATAGTTAATTTTCCAGTCAAGAGCAGACATGGGTCTGTAGAGAGTACCAATCGAGTACGACGGCCTTGGTCGATATCCACTGATCAATTCGGTCGATCGATTTTGTAATCTACAATCGAATTCGTTTAGAAATTAACGAATGATAATTTATATTTGAAATTACTCTCAGTAAGACCTGCATTATAAAGTAAAACATTTGTAAATCGAAAACAGTTCCTAACACCGATAATCCCACACAAAAACAGCTATCTCAATCATTTTAATAATGAAAGTATGAGAGAATACAGTTTCGACAGTCAAACCGTTATACAACAATAAACATATCGAAAAAAGAAAACAACATGTATTCCAATTCATATTAAATATCCATCAATCTGGGATATACTTCTAAATAAAAAAAAAGCATAAAAACATCGGTTGAGATAATACACATTGTAACCCAGAGGAAATTGCGATGATTGGAAAGAACACATGTTATCTATAAATATGGGTTTGGAATTAAAAATTTATATACCTCGGAGGATATTGGTGTATTCCACCTGTCGAAATAAAAAAAAAAGAATTCATTTCAATCGCGCACCCGACTAGGTATCTACGATTTAACCCATTGTATCGAAGGGATACAGCCGGGGATTAAACCCCACGTACGCTTCTGTTTGATCAGAAACATTGTTCAAACTCAAATCTAGAAAAAAAAAACCACTCAGAATAATCACCATCCGCGCAACGCTACGGGCCTATACACTGCAAGATTGATCCGAACGGATTTCGACGTGTTAATAAAGAATATTTCTCGTGCTTTTTGAATTTAACTCATCTGGAAGTAGAACATTTTATTGTTTGAATTGCAATTTGTGTTAATCATTAACGTTTTTTCAATCAATATCAGTTAAATAATCTATAGTTAAATACATGGGAGTCCTGAAACATTTCAATAAGAAAATACTTCAAGATAAAACTGCAAATTACATGAATACTAGCTTTCGCCCGCGATTCTGTGCGCGTGGAATTAAAATATACAAAAGTAAGTAGCCTATGTGTTCTTCCAGACTATCCTCTACATCTACACCAAATTTCGTCAAAATCCGTTAAGCCGTTTAAGCTACCAACTCTAACATCCATCCATCTAAACTTTCGCATTTATATTATTAGTAAGATAGCTATGATCCAAGACATAAACTTTACCTGTCTTAAAAATAAACGCGGTATAAAGTTAAATTTATGAATAAACGGCAAATATGTTATTTGTACAAATTTTGCTTTACGTCAGCAGTGTTTCTGTCTCGTAAATCTATACCAATATTATAAAGAGGACAGATTCGTATTTTCGGATTTTTGCATGCATAAAAAAAACTCAAAAACTACTGGACCGACTCTTGCACCATTAAAAAGCTGCGTTATCATTGAGTAACATAGGCTATAATTTCACGCGGACGAAGTCGCGAGCAACAGCCAGTAATTAATAAAAATATATTTCAAAGCAAGTCGCCACCCTGTTGGTAACGTCAACCACATCGCACTAGCAATATTGACGTTATTAGGTAAGTCCTAACGTATTACAATTTACGTACAGCTAAATATTAAATTAATGATAATGTTTTCATGGAAATATAAACATCAATTTCAGAGGCAGACAGAACTGTCATGGATGTCAGGAACACGCTTCCCGTTACGCTTTTACATTGATTCCACGAACAGATCACCGTGTATTCTCAGTATTGATATCTCATTAAGTCCTGAGTATCATGCATTGGTTTTTCCAGTACATTTTTACAGGTAATAAGGTAATCATCTGGGTTTTTTATTAACAATATTTTATGCTATAACAGAATTTACCTTATACTAATTAACAGCTGTGCAAAAGAAATGAAACTTTATAATTATAAAGGAGTAAATCACTCCTAGTTACTGCTATGGCTAAGCTCATATTATGTTTGTTCTAAAATGTTCACGTATTTAGTAGTAGTACGTTGAAGTGGATAGATCATTCGTTACCTTTGAACATAATTTAAATACAAAACATCAAATGTTATGCGCCTAATCGCCACATCCCGCAACAGTCACCACGAATTCCAAAGGTCACAGCCGAGCGGTTTACTATAAATGTCATTTGCAAATCTACGGGCGTGTTTCATAACATTTCAATAGAACAGGGCATCGTTGTAATGGACAACGGTGTATTTGCCTGTTGCCATACATTGACACTATAGACAATGGTTGTTATAAATTACCTCCAACCGTTCATAGTACGTCATTGTGTACAAACTACAATCTTAGATAACTCGTCCTTCGTACCGTGAATTTCAACTGTTTTATCACATGTACGTCCACTATTGCTATCTCTCTTTTATTAAAAAGTATAAGTGTGATGGCAATATCATATCACATGTGTTACAACAGTGGAGACTTGCCATCATATGTGTAGTAGCTGCCAATCACATACCTGAAACAATAAAACAATTTGTATAAACAACATAGATCTTATATTTTTCACAGACATAGACAGAACAGAACTGAACCAATTTCTGCAAATTAACTTATACAGGAAACATCTAATCTTATACATCCGGTACAAATAGCAATTGAGATACGTCATAGACTGGAGTACTTTACGAGTGCATTGGCAAACTAAGAAGTGTCGAGTACGGTGACCGTACTAGGAGTGCATCCATTTACGTAGTGGGAAGTAAATCATAAAGATAAAGCGGGGACACAATAATGACACAACAAAATAGCCCGTTGGCGTCGGTTGCTTCCCTCGCCTACACAAGCATACAAGCATAGTACTACACAAGCAATACTCACACATAGGAATTTATTGGCGGCAATTTGACAATTTTATCGCATCATAAAAGCGGGCAGGCGGGAAGTATAGGGGGCGTTAATTGTGAAATTCACTAAATGCGTAAAATAATTTAATATTCGTTCGCCTCTCAACATCGGGAACTACCAAACTCATACAATTGACTGCACACGAATGCACGTGATTTTTAATTAATAACTAACATGTAGAATTAATTTAGAATTAACTAATATAATTACGTTAACATAAATGGTAGCTGTAAATAAATGATCATAAAATAGAAACCAATATAAAATTACTAGCTTTCGTCCGCGACTCAGTCCGCGTGGAACTAATAAAAGACCAAAAGTGATATCCTACTTGTTCTTCTAGACTATACTCTACGTCTATGCCAAATTTCATCGAGATCCGTTGAGTCGTTTAGGCTACAAACTATAACAAACATCCATCCATCCGTCTAAACTTTTGCATTTATAACATTAATAAGATTATCGTTTAAAGTTCCACGATGGTTGCTTCTAATTTCAAAAATCTAATTCTGGTCGTCTTTTGTTTTCAGAGTAATAAAAACAGTATGTGGGCAATATTTGAACAAATATATGCAAAGTGTTCGCGCGTTCAACGACGCAATATAAGAGATTGCATTGCAGTTTAATATGGATATCGTTGCTAAAGCCCTAAATATTGAAACTAGGTTTACACGAGCACAAAGGCAGCCTAACGATATTGTGTAACGACTTTTAAAATCCAATATTCATTAACGTAAAGCCGGATCGCGACAACGTATGGGTGTCGTTTGTTTTGCGTAGTGCCACCATCAATTCGGGATTTCCGTCGGATTTGTCCTCGACTATGGGACGCGATTGTGAAAACGTTGTCATCCCACCGGGGATTTTTTACACTGAATCGTACAACTTTTACTGCTACGTTTGTTTTACTAACGTTTTCATTTTTTTTATTTGTATAAAACGGCACATATGTATTCATAGTCGTGGATTTAACCTCGATACGAGAACGGAAGCAGATATCATGTTATTTATTGAAACGGAAAACGCGCAGTATATTTTTACCAACTACTCTTAACAAATCAATCAGTTTGTCTATTTTCAAATTCTACACATCGTTGGTTCTTTTAATATTCCCATTGTGTACTTTAAAAGGGGTTTTATGAATAAAAAACACCACAACAGCAAAAAAATAAAGTCCTGTTTTTTATTAAAAGATGGCTCCCTTAGTAATACGTTAGCGTAAGCTATAATTCGCATGCAGGCGTCTCTATTCCGTAGCACATAAGCTCTTTTGCGAGGATTCCTCGTCGAACGCCCCTACGCCTTTGCCTCAGCGATCAGATAAAAGGGGTACGTGTAATGCGATGTCATTACTAACAGTTGCTTAACTGTCGCTGATGTCTTAAACGAGACGCAACTTTCAATACAAACTTCGACGTTTTACAGAGAATAAATTGGGAATATTAAATATCGAATAACACAGCAAACTGTTACTATGACGAGATCTATTAGTTTTATCGATTAGTTCAAGAAAATAAAAATGTCCTCCACTTTACATTGAAATATTCTTAGATTAACTTTCGCCCGCGACTCCATCGGCGTGGAATTAAATAAAAACAAAAGTGAGTAGGCTATGTGTACTTCCCGACTATCCTCTACATCTATACCAAATTTTATCGAAATCAATTCAGCCGTTTAGGCTACAAACATCTATCCATCCATCCATCCAAACTTTCGCATTTATAATATTAGTATGATTGTAAAAGGTTCTTATTGAGATATGACACATTATTGTTTTATTTTATCTGAATTAATTAATTACTAACAAATCGATAAACTCCTTAGATATCGAGTAGTGCTCGTTACCAACTAAAAAGTACACCTATTGGTTGCAATTGAAATCCTTACAGCTTTACCAACTAACGCAGTATAAAGTAAACTTAGAAATAAACTGAGTATAAGCAAATATTAGTACAAATTTTGCTTACACTCAGTCTATTTCTTCACTGTTAGACAAAAACAAGAGACAATCACCCACATTGAAAAGGTCAATAGATGAGTTCATTTACAATTACATTAAAACTCACCGTTTAATAATATCTCCTTGACAGAGAACACACAATACTTTATGTCCCAATCACTCTTACAATCTCACTGCACTAACCCACCACTATCCCAAGACTGACCATGCCACGGAAGATCTTGTTCATATTAATTTATAACTGCTAATTGTTATAAAAGCATGTCAATATTGATAAAGGAAATAACATATTACAATAGATAAGCAACAATATTATCATAATAATAACGATTTTTTCCGTAATTCCATACTACATATTGAATATTTAACAATTTTGTAGTTGTAGTTATACAATAAATGTAAAACTATGTAGGTAAAAAAAATAGATTTAAAACATTAAACATACAGATTGAACAATCGAACTGTACAGTTCTTAAGTGTTTAGGTAAATGAGTTGACCAGTTTAACTGACTACAGTTTTAACTGTACAGTTTGTCTATTCAACTAAAACTAAAGATTGTGGGCTTCAGTCTGCAAAGAGAACTTAATTAAACATTAATCGATATATTTAAGTAAGTCTTGTAATAGTCGAGCATTTAGGGCCTGTCCCAAAAATAGTAAATTGTCTTATAACAACCTAACATGTAAAAATTTTGGTCCCCAATCTAACAGTGACGTCATTTTTAGCTATCTGAGCCTCTAAAAGCCAGTGGTGGGACAGGCCTCAAGTATCATACCGTGACAGTATAAAATAAATAAAAAAGATATTTGTATATCACGTACGCGTAAAATAAACACTCGAATGTACAAATAGAGGGGCCCGTAGCTCTCCTAACCATGCGTACGGAGATCATTTATTCCTCTCGCTTATTCGAAAGGATCTTCATTTACGACCCGCCGCGTTTCCCAAAATAAGCCCAATTTCACCCAAACAATACAATGTTTCTTTTCAATTTAACAAATTAAAAGCCACTTCACTGAGCGGGAGTCGAATTCATGGATAAAACCCACTTAAGCTTAGTGGATTTCCACGTAATGTGTTACAGAGGTTTACACTTAAATCATAAATAAAGTAACATTTAAATAATACAATACTTAAACATGTTTCAGATAACAGAAACCTTGTTAAACACACTACTTACTACTCTTACTATTTACCTGCCTTACTAATCTCCCTTGCCTTATTCTACTCCCGTAGGGTCGGCGAGCCGGGTTTTCGTCCTCCAAATAACTCTATCATCCGTCATCTCAGTCATCACTCCCTTCTTGATCATGTCCTTTACCGCAATCCATCCATCTCTTTCTAGGTCTACCTCTACCGGTGTACCCCTCCACATTCATAACTAACGTCCTTCTTGTTACATGCGATTCATCCCTTCTCATAACATGCCCATACCACGCTAACCTTTTACTCCTTATTTTCTCAACCACTGGGGCTACTCTCAAACGCAAATATTTATATCGATGTTTCTTATAATCCATTTCCAAAACAGTTATGTTATACCAGAGTCTTGAAGAACATTAATTTTTATCACCGCGTAGATAAAATCGCGTGCAAAAGCTAGTATGTATATATTTATGTAAGAAGTAATATAACACAGCAAATAGCCGAGCGACCCTTTGACGTGTTCCCGCGTGTACCGAAACGGTCTTAATAAACCTCATCAAGGGTACACGACATTATAATTTAATTTTCCACAAGACAAGGCTTACATTAACGTGAGCGATACAATAAACAACGGCAAAATTATGTTAAACATTTTTATTATTAGTATTTATACGCATTTAAAATTCTAATATATATAAAAAATAATAATAATAAAGCCTTTATTGCTGAAGATTGTACATTTGATTTTTTTAATGTAAGTCTAATTTTAAAATTACATTTTACCATCTAGTTTTTCTAAAGTAAAAGGTTAGAGTGGTATGGGCATGTTTTTATAAAACTTGAAAGGACGAGAAAAAAAGTTTGTAAACCGTTTCTCTAGATCAACATATGTATGTAAATATTGGATTTCAAATGGGACATCAATAATTTCCTATATCTATTATATAATAATAATTTAAAGAGGCAAGATTCGTATTTGTTGATTTTTATATGTATTGAAATATCCCAAAAATTTAGGCCGGATTTCAAAATTCTTTCACCATTAAATAACTTTGATTTCACTGAGTAATATAGGTTACATTTTTTATTATTTTTAAATTTCACCTAGAAAAAGTCACGAGCGATAGCTAGTCTAACCTAGTACTAAGGCAACTAGACTTTAATCAGTTCCTTCATACAATACGTCCAAATATCATAACACGCAATGTATATCACACTATTAATTAAACTAGTCAAATCGTATATTGAGCTCGTAAGTCAACAGGCTCAGTTCAGTGTACGCTGTACATTACCGCGGGTGCATTCGACATCAGATCGGTTATGCAATTAATTAACTTAAAACGGCGTAATGTAAACGGAACAATTTTAATATTTCGTCTGAAATGTTCACATGCTGATGAGTTTATTACATGCATCGGTGGTTACGGTAAGCGGTAAGAGCAAACAAAATTACGCTAAAGTACATTTATTTGGTAAAGGCTTTACGATTTTCAAGCGTTGTTGAAAATAACTCAGCGGTTAGAGTTATTACATGTTAAAATCTAGCGAGAATACTAGTAAATTACATCATTTAATACCAAAAGAACCTACATCAAAAGTTAACTGACTGACGGACCACAAAATCGCACAACTGTTTAGTCTCGCTTGGATTCCTATAAGCTTATATGGAGGTGCAACTAGACAGTTGAATTGGCTGCGAAACAATCGACAATCGCACCACAACTGCGTTATAGTTTAGTCACAGCCCACTCTTAGTATCTTGACGCTACTAAATGTCATAAAACCAGGCGAAATTTTGACGCAACAACTTTTCTCATATCAGTACCGATCTTCGAGTTACTAGGTTGCCCCCTTTTACCATGTATTGGTGGAATTAACCAGCTTATGTGCGATCTTATAATTCGCTAACTGGCGCTATTTAGTCGGTCCTGTGCGGTCGCACAATCGATACCACAAGCACTGTCTCTTAATCCTGCAAATCCACAATAAAATGGTCACTTCATTAGGAGTGATAAACTGTATAGACGTAATCCTTGTGGGCGACCTTGTGGAAACCTAATTACGTTGAGGCATCGGCTTCCCTCATTCAATTACCGGGCTCACGGGGGCGCCACTGGCCGCAGGCTGTCGTCACGCCTAATACAATCTAATTCACACGAACTGGCCCCCGAATATTATATTACCTATTTATTAATTTACTTGTGATGCCCCGCGGTGTCACTTGTCGGAGCATAATTAAACCGTATAAGAATTGTTTCGTAAGAATTAATTTATCGCGCAATATCAATTTACCGTTTTTTTATCTTTTGTCATTTTGTTGGGATTCTAACTACCACACTCACGGCCGAATACTGAAACGAAAATTATATAAGACAAGGCCCCTTAAAAGTGAAAATTCCATTAAAAATAGACGTCTAACATATCGTAAGCGGTGCTTAAAAAAGAGAAGTGTTAGACATTCGATTTAGTATCTAGCCCTAGCCATAAATAGTTAACTAAAGGGGGGTCTTTGGTTATTTTTTTATGTCAACTTTAACCAACATATCATTTTTTACAATACAAAGCACAGAGTTATAACTACGTTCCAAAAAACCGGCAAATCTATTCCTAGGTATCGTATTCATTGCACGTAACGAATTAGCATGCAAACAAAGCATTTCCGAAGCGACATTGATTTTCAAAAGTCAGTCGCAGCACCCACCGACTGCAAATTGGCTCCGAGCTAATGACAGTAACACACGATAGGTTATACAAAAAGAAGATACGTGATATCTTCTCAATCTTTGCAGATTACCAGAGAACATTAACAATAATCGGTATAAACTCGTCAGTTCCGCAGTTATTTTGTATTCATAGATGTATAACAGTGCACAGAGTATCCAGATAGGTACAAATATGAGGCTGACTACGCCCGTAGTTCATTTACTGGTGTGTAATGTAAATCCAATTACAGCTGTCAATTAATTCAACAAGTTTTGTAATGATAAGCTACGCATATATTGTTTTATGATGCAATATTTATAGAACACGTTTCACTAATTTTATTAAACTAACAAATTATGAACAGACTAGCTGTTGCTCGCGACTTCCTCTGCTTTAAATTAATAAATAATAAAACGCATAGCCTTTATTAGATATAACGGCTGATAGAGATGTATGGAAGAGCAGCACATACTGTGCCGACCCTCCATAAGGTATAAGGGCAAGTTGATGATGATAGCCTATGTTACTCACTGCTAACGTAACTTTTTAATGGTGAAAGAATTGTAATCAGCGCAGTAGTTCTTGAGTTATTTCAATATATACAACAACCAAGAATACAAATGTTTCCTCTTTATAATATTAAGTATAGACGGTTAACTAAGACCACAAACAATAATTTTGTTTAACTTCCTAAAATATTGTCAAAACCAAACTCAAAGATAAACCATTTTTCTAAAAGGACAACTTAAAATAGTCGTAAAAATCAGAAGTTTAGGAAATACTTAACATTAATTTTCAAACGCAAATATGTTCCGTACACAAGTTACCTTATCACGTTCATTATTGTCATCTGTCGACACTTTATTAAAACGCGCTCAACAACGACAGGGGGCGCTAATTATCGGAGACTAATTAGGCGCGAAATGAGCTCGCGAGGCGTGAAGCGTTTCGAGGCAATCGTTAATCGGCCCGCACCGTAGCATGTGTCGGGTGACTCGCTTTAAAGCAATTGTTTATTTACGGCGATGTTTGTGATGTCACAAATTCAACGGGATACCTCGAATAGAAGAAAATACAAAAGAGAATATTTACGCTAAGTTCTTTTTGACAGACTCCCAAAAGAAGGAGGAACTCAATTCGTTTATATGTTTTTTTTTTTATTTTTAGAGCGTGCTGACCTTTGACTAAACTACCGCACAACTATTGTGCGATTGTCAATTGTTTTGCAATCAAAGTGCGCACATCCACAATCTCCATAAAAATCAAAGCGGTACTAAACCGTTTCAGGTGTACGCAAGCTCATACCCGTAAAAGCTACTTCTAGATGTTTCTAGATATTCTAATTGAAACGTTAGCATCTTGAAGAGTGAGATGTCATTCTCGTAATCACAAAATCACAAAAAGCCTGCTTTATAATTTTATAAAGTTTTTAAAGGGTAAATGTTGAATAACGAGACTTACGAGAACTCTTTAAGTTAAGTTTTGCAGACCCCCCTAATCCATAGAACCAGGCGCTAAGTCCGTTGGGCAGTAAGCCGCTTAAGTTACTTCTAAGCGAGCGATGTTCTACTTACCTACATTCAAACAATATTATTTTCATCAGAAACTTGACTATGACCTAATAAAACAAATTTAAAAACTTAATATTTAAAAATGTAGTACATCTTTCCTCAACCATTGACCTGTTTGAGATGAATACTACAATTTCAACGGATGTCCAAAAGTGTTTCTGTCCCAAAAATTATGCGCATAAAAAAGCGTTTCCATTTTCAATGAAAATCTATAAAGATTTTTATATAAATAAAACTAGAGTACAAATATAGTTAATACTACGAGTATTACTAAATTAAACGTTTACAGCCTTACAAATAAACACGGTATAAAGTTAAACTTAGTAACAAACTGAGTATAAGAAATAAATGTACTAATATTTGCTTATACTCAGTTTATTCCTAATTTAACTTTATACCGCGTTTATTTGTAAGGCTGTTAGATTACCAATTCTATTCACAATTACAAATTCAACCATATTCAAATAGGAATTCCTACAAGCAACTCATGAATAATCTGATCAGATATATTATGTTACGTTTACGCAAATTGTACATTGTATATTGGGCTTTACGCAAATAGGATGTGCCAATTACAACCGCTTCTGGTGCAACCAGGCTTCTTAGATTACGTGAAGATAATGTGTCAGTTGGCACAGTTGTAATGGATAACGCATTACGTCATTACCAATACGTTAAATGTACAATACAATCTAAGTAACGATCTTATGCAAGGCAATTAAACAACTGAAAATACTTTTTTTGTTTCAAAATCACTAAAGCTATAGTAATCAGATAGCAGCAACCGATGAAGCCGAGGTTTGGCCCTCTCGGGCGCCCTTGAATCGGAACG